>NW_026043780.1:0-56000 GCF_937001465.1 Orcinus orca
CCAACAGCCACTTGGGAGAAATGTATGGTGTTTCCTGAAACATCTAAAAAACAAAGCAACAGAGCCTAGGGCACTTCCACTTGTGGTCCTATAGGTTAGGGAAATTAAAATCAAAAAGACACAGCCACCCCAAAGTTTGGGACGGCTCTGTTTACAAGAACCTCGTTTACGGTACAAGTTCAATATCGCAGACAGTGAAAAATGGATAAAGAAGTTGTGGTAGTTACGTACAATGCAATATCACTCAGCAATGAAATCTATGTCATCAGGCCCGTAGCAGCATAATGAGTGGATTCAGGTATGATGATTCTAACTGAAATAAGTCACACAGAAAAAGAAACATCATAAGATATCACTAATACACGGAATGTAAACTTGGCTACACAGGAACTGGATTACATAACAGAACAGGGTCTCAAATTTAGAAAACCAACTTATGCTTGCTTAAGGGGAAAGGTGAGTTGGGGTGCTGCATAAAACCAGAGATTGAAATGAGCACAGATAAACTTCCTTAAGCCAAATATGGAATAGACAAGAGCTACTCCTTGCTCAACGAAATGGACTCAACACCCCATATTAAACGCCAAAGAATGTACCTGACTAGTAAGTATCTTAAAACCTATGAATTGCTATGTCTCCGAAAGAGAATCAAGCGTGTGTACAGGGGCATAAACACAGCAGTGATAGGATTGGAGAGGTTCGGTGAGCAAATGAAGACGCTTTGAAGCCATATTGCATGGTACCCATTACACGGGTCTCGACTCTCCAGGTTTAAGTGATTCTTCCTTCAGCTAAAACATGCATCTGGAACCCAGAGTATGATCAACCATGTGATTCGGAGATGTGTTCCAAAATGTCTCAGTTCTCATCCCCTGGTACTCGGGTGCAACATTCCAGACGCTTTACTAACACTCTCCCGACTTCGAGAGTCAGTGCCTTTAACCTCCTGTTTGGCCCAGTTTGCAATTTCTGCGGAAGATGAACAGGAATAGGGAGAACCAATGAGAGACCGGCTGGAGGTGTCTGGACAGGGAAATTTAACTCTCATGTCCCACCAGGAAGAGGAATTAACCAAAGCCTCAGGGTGCCGTGCTGGAACCAGATTAGGGCCTGAAGCAATCCTGCGGTGCTGCGGCCAGCTCAAAAGAAAGCGAGTTGAAGAAAGGAGCTCAGGGGCACTGTAATCACAAACCTGCAGAGTTATAAATGATAGCTATCATCAAAAAATATACTGAAGTAAGGCTGCCAAGAGGACTTGAAAGCGGGGCATAATTGCAGGAATCCGATTTCAGGAGGGAGACTGGATTGGATTTAAAGCATAGGAAAAGAGGCAGAACGTCCACAATGATGCACTTGGCCAAAAAGGGCATATGCGTTTTTTCCTGAATATATTCAGGGAAAAAACGCATACGCCCTTTTTGGCCAACCAAGCAAGCTTGCAAAGGAAATCTGCACTACAATGAAGTCTCACTTCCCCCCCGGTCAAACGGGCCATCTGAAAAATGTGTAAAATCCAGAAAGGCAGGACAGGCCATGGAGAACTGGGAGCCTTGTTATGCTGATGGGCGGGATGTAAATTGCCAACAGCCACTCCAGAGATGTGTATGGTGTTTCCTGAAACATCTAAAAAACAAAGCAACAGAGCCTAGGGCACTTCCACTTATGGTCCTATAGCTTAGGGAAATTAAAATCAAAAAGACACAGCCACCCCAAAGTTTGGGACGGCTCTGTTTACAAGAACCTCGCTTATGGTACATGTTCAATATCGCAGAAAGCAAAAAATGGATAAAGAAGTTGTGGTACTTAAGTACAATGCAATATCACTCAGCAATGAAATCTATGTCATCAGGCTCATAGCAGCATAATAAGTGGATTCAGGTATGATGATTCTAACTGAAATAAGTCACACAGAAAAAGAAACATCATAAGATATCACTAATACACGGAATGTAAACTTGGCTACACAGGAACTGAATTACAAAACAGAACAGGGTCTCAAATTTAGAAAACCAACTTATGCTTGCTTAAGGGGAAAGGTGAGTTGGGGTGCTGCATAAAACCAGAGATTGAAATGAGCACAGATAAAGTTCCTTAAGCCAAATATGGAATAGACAAGAGCTACTCCTTGCTCAACGAAATGGGCTCAACACCCCATATTAAACGCTTAAGAATGTACCTGACTAGTAAGTATCTTAAAACGTATGGATTGCTATGTCTCCGATAGAGAATCAAGCGTGTGTACAGAGGCATAAACGCAGCAGTGATAGGATTGGAGAAGTTCGGTGAGCAAATGAAGACCCTTTGAACTCATATTGCATGGTACCCATTCCACGGGTCTCAACTCTCCAGGTTTAAGGGATTCTTCCTTCAGCTAAAACATGCATGTGGAACCCAGAGTATGATCAACTGTGTGATCGGGAGACGTGTTGAAATATGTCTCAGTTCTCGTCCCCTGGTACTTGGGTGCAACATTCCAGATGCTTTACTAACACTCTCCCGACTTGGAGAGTCAGTGCCTTTAACCTCCTGTTTGGCCCAGTTTGCAATTTCTGTGAAAGATGAACAGGAATAGGGAGAATCAATGAGAGACTAGCTGGAGGTGTCTGGACGGGCAAATTTAACTCTCATTTCCCCCCAGGAGGAGGAATTAACCAAAGGCTCAGCGTGCCATGCCGGAGCCAGATTAGGGCCTGAAGAAATCCTGCGGTGTTGCGGCAAGCTCACAAGAAAGTGAGTTGAAGAAAGGAGCTCAGGGGCACTGTAATTCACAAACCTGCAGAGTTATAAATGACAGCTATCGTCCAAAAATATACTGAAGTAAGGCTGCCAAGAGCAGTTGAACGCGGCGCATAATTGCAGGAAACCGATTTCAGGAGGTAGACTGGAATTGCATTTAAAGCATAGGAAAAGAGGCAGAAGGTCGACAATGATGCACTTGGCCAAAAAGGGCGTATGCGTTTTTTCCTGAATATATTCAGGAAAAAACGCATACGCCCTTTTTGGCCAACCAAGCAAGCTTGCAAAGGAAATCTGCACTACAATGAAGTCTCAGTTCCCCCCCGTCAAAAGGGCCATCTGAAAAAAGTGTAAAATCCAGAAAGGCAGGACAGGACATGGAGAACTGGGAGCCTTGTTATGCTGATGGGCGGGATGTAAATTGCCAACAGCCACTGGGGAGAAGTGTATGGTATTTCCTGAAACATCTAAAAAACAAAGCAACAGAGCCTAGGGCACTTCCAATTATGGTCCTATAGCTTAGGGAAATTAAAATCAAAAAGACACAGCCACCCCAAAGTTTGGGACAGCTCTGTTTACAAGAACCTCGTTTATGGTACAAGTTCAATATCGCAGAAAGCGAAAAATGGATAAAGAAGTTGTGGTACTTATGTACAAAGCAATATCACTCAGCAATGAAATCTATGTCATCAGGCCCGTAGCAGCATAATGAGTGGATTCAGGTATGATGATTCTAACTGAAATAAGTCACACAGAAAAAGAAACATCATAAGATATCAGTAATACACGGAATGTAAACTTGGCTACACAGGAACCAGATTACAAAACAGAAAAGTGTCTCAAATTTAGAAAACCAACTTATGCTTGCTTAAGGGGAAAGGGGAGTTGGGGTGCTGCATAAAACCAGAGATTGAAATGAGCACAGATAAATTTCCTTAAGCCAAATATGTAACAGACAAGAGCTACTCCTTGCTCAACGAAATGGACTCAACACCCCATATTAAACACCTAAGAATGTACCTGACTAGTAAGTATCTTAAAACCTATGTATTGCTATGTCTCCGAAAGAGAATCAAGAGTGTGTACAGGGGCATAAACGCAGCAGTGATAGGATTGCAGAGGTTCGGTGAGCAAATGAAGACCCTTTGAAGTCATATTGCATGGTACCCATTCCATGGTTCTCAACTCTCCAGGTTTAAGGGATTCTTCCTTCAGCTAAAACATGCATGTGGAACCCAGAGTATGATCAACCGTGTGATCGGGAGACGTGTTGAAATATGTCTCAGTTCTCGTCCCCTGGTACTTGGGTGCAACATTCCAGATGCTTTACTAACACTCTCCCGACTTGGAGAGTCAGTGCCTTTAACCTCCTGTTGGCCCAGTTTTCAATTTCTGCGAAAGATGAACAGGAATAGGGAGAATCAATGAGAGACTAGCTGGAGGTGTCTGGACGGGCAAATTTAACTCTCATTTCCCCCCAGGAGGAAGAATTAACCAAAGGCTCAGCGTGCCATGCCGGAGCCAGGTTAGGGCCTGAAGAAATCCTGCGGTGTTGCGGCCAGCTAACAAGAAAGCGAGTTGAGGAAAGGAGCTCAGGGTCACTGTAATCACAAACCTGCAGAGTTATAAATGACAGCTATCGTCCAAAAATATACTGAAGTAAGGCTGCCAAGAGGACTTGAAAGCGGGGCATAATTGCAGGAATCCGATTTCAGGAGGTAGACTGGAATTACATTTAAAGCATAGGAAAAGAGGCAGAACGTCGACAATGATGCACTTGGCGAAAATGGGCGTATGCATTTTCTCCTGAATATATTCAGGAAAAGACGCATACGCACTTTTTGGCCAACCAAGCAAGCTTGCAAAGGAAATCTGCAATACAATGAAGTCTCACTTCCCCCCGGTCAAAAGGGCCATCTGAAAAAAGTGTAACATCCAGAAAGGCAGGACAGGCCATGGAGAACTGGGAGCCTTGTTATGCTGATGGGCCGGATGTAAGTTGCCAACAGCCACTCTGGAGAAGTGTATGGTGTTTCCTGAAACATGTAAAAAACAAAGCAACAGAGCCAAGGGCACTTCCACTTATGGTCCTATAGCTTAGGGAAATTAAAATCAAAAAGACACAGCCACCCCAAACTTTGGGACGGCTCTGTTTACAAGAACCTCGTTTACGGTACAACTTCAATATCGCAGAAAGCGAAAAATGGATAAAGAAGTTGTGGTACTTACGTACAATGCAATATCACTCAGCAATGAAATCTATGTCATCAGGCCCGTAGCAGCATAATGAGTGGATTCAGGTATGATGATTCTAACTGAAATAAGTCACACAGAAAAAGAAACATAAGATATCACTAATACACGGAATGTAAACTTGGCTACAGAGGAACTGGATTACAAAACAGAAGAGGGTCTCAAATTTAGAAAACCAACTTACGCTTGCTTAAGGGGAAAGGTGAGTTGGGGTGCTGCATAAAATCAGAGATTGAAATGAGCACAGATAAAGTTCCTTAAGACAAATACGTAACAGACAAGAGCTACTCCTTGCTCAACGAAATGGACTCAACACCCCATATTAAACGCCTAAGAATGTACCTGACTAGTAAGTATCTTAAAACCTATGGATTGCTATGTCTCCGAAAGAGAATCAAGCGTGTGTACAGGGGCATAAACGCAGCAGTGATAGGATTGCAGAGGTTCGGTGAGCAAATGAAGACCCTTTGAAGTCATATTGCATGGTACCCATTCCACGGGTCTCAACTCTCCAGGTTTAAGGGATTCTTCCTTCAGCTAAAACATGCATGTGGAACCCAGAGTATGATCAGCCGTGTGATCAGGACACGTGTTCAAATATATTTCAGTTTTCCTCCCCTGGTACTCGGGTGCAACATTCCAGATGCTTTACTAACACTCTCCCGACTTGGAGAGTCAGTGCCTTTAACCTCCTGTTTGGCCCAGTTTGCAATTTCTGCGGAAGATGAACAGGAATAGGGAGAACCAATGAGAGACTAGCTGGAGGTGTCTGGACGGGCAAATTTAACTCTCATTTCCCACCAGGAAGAGGAATTAACCAAAGGCTCAGCGTGCCGTGCCGGAACCAGATTAGGGCCTGAAGCAATCCTGCGGTGTTGCGGCCAGCTCACAAGAAAGCGAGTTGAAGAAAGGAGCTCAGGGGCACTGTAATTCACAAACCTGCAGAGTTATAAATGACAGCTATCGTCCAAAAATATACTGAAGTAAGGCTGCCAAGAGGACTTGAAAGCGGGGCAGAATTGCAGGAAACCGATTTCAGGAGGTAGACTGGAATTGCATTTAAAGCATAGGAAAAGAGGCAGAAGGTCGACAATGATGCACTTGGCCAAAAAGGGCGTATGCGTTTTTTCCTGAATATATTCAGGAAAAAACGCATACGCCCTTTTTGGCCAACCAAGCAAGCTTGCAAAGGAAATCTGCACTACAATGAAGTCTCACTTCCCCCCCGTCAAAAGGGCCATCTGAAAAAAGTGTAAAATCCAGAAAGGCAGGACAGGCCATGGAGAACTGGGAGCCTTGTTATGCTGATGGGCGGGATGTAACTTGCCAACAGCCACTCGGGAGAAGTGTATGGTGTTTCCTGAAACATCTAAAAAACAAAGCAACAGAGCCTAGGGCACTTCCACTTATGGTCCTATAGCTTAGGGAAATTAAAATCAAAAAGACACAGCCACCCCAAAGTTTGGGATGGCTCTGTTTACAAGAAACTCGTTTACAGTACAAGTTCAATATCGCATAAAGCGAAAAATGGATAAAGAAGTTGTGGTACTTACGTACAATGCAATATCACTCAGCAATGACATCTATGTCATCAGGCCCATAGCAGCATAATGAGTGGATTCAGGTATGATGATTCTAACTGAAATAAGTCACACAGAAAAAGAAACATCATAAGATATCACTAATACACGGAATGTAAACTTGGCTACACAGGAACTGAATTTCAAAACAGAACATGGTCCCAAATTTAGAAAACCAACTTATGTTTGCTTAAGGGGAAAGGTGAGTTGGGGTGCTGCATAAAACCAGAGATTGAAATGAGCACAGATAAAGTTCCTTAAGCCAAATATGTAATAGACAAGAGCTACTCCTTGCTCAACGAAATGGACTCAAAACCCCATATTAAACGCCTAATAATGTACCTGACTAGTAAGTATCTTAAAACCTATGGATTGCTATGTCTCTGAAAGTGAATCAATCGTGAGTACAGGGGCAAAAACGCAGCAGTGATAGGATTGGAGAGTTTTGGTGAGCAAATGAAGACCCTTTGAAGTCATATTGCATGGTACCCATTCCACGGGTCTCAACTCTCCAGGTTTAAGGGATTCTTCCTTCAGCTAAAACATGCATGTGGAACCCAGAGTATGATCAACCGTGTGATCGGGAGACGTGTTGAAATATGTCTCAGTTCTCGTCCCCTGGTACTCGGGTGCAACATTCCAGATGCTTTACTAACACTCTCCCGACTTGGAGAGTCAGTGCCTTTAACCTCCTGTTTGGCCCAGTTTGCAAATTCCGCGGAAGATGAACAGGAATAGGGAGAACCAATGAGAGACTAGCTGGAGGTGTCTGGACGGGAAAATTTAACTCTCATTTCCCACCAGGAAGAGGAATTAACCAAAGGCTCAGCGTGCCATGCCGGAACCAGATTAGGGCCTGAAGCAATCCTGCGGTGTTGCGGCCAGCTCACAAGAAAGCGAGTTGAAGAAAGGAGCTCAGGGGCACTGTAATTCACAAACCTGCAGAGTTATAAATGACAGCTATCATCCAAAAATATACTGAAGTAAGGCTGCCAAGAGGACTTGAAAGCCGGGCAGAATTGCAGGAAACCGATTTCAGGAGGTAGACTGGAATTGCATTTAAAGCATAGGAAAAGAGGCAGAAGGTCGACAATGATGCACTTGGCCAAAAAGGGCGTATGCGTTTTTTCCTGAATATATTCAGGAAAAAACGCATACGTCCTTTTTGGCCAACCAAGCAAGCTTGCAAAGGAAATCTGCACTACAATGAAGTCTCACTTCCCCCCGTCAAAAGGGCCATCTGAAAAAAGTGTAAAATCCAGAAAGGCAGGACAGGCCATGGAGAACTGGGAGCCTTGTTATGCTGATGGGCGGGATGTAAATTGCCAACAGCCACTCGGGAGAAGTGTATGGTGTTTCCTGAAACATCTAAAAAACAAAGCAACAGAGCCTAGGGCACTTCCACTTATGGTCCTATAGCTTAGGGAAATTAAAATCAAAAAGACACAGCCACCCCAAGTTTGGGATGGCTCTGTTTACAAGAAACTCGTTTACGGTACAAGTTCAATATCGCATAAAGCGAAAAATGGATAAAGAAGTTGTGGTACTTACGTACAATGCAATATCACTCAGCAATGACATCTATGTCATCAGGCCCATAGCAGCATGGTGAGTGGATTCAGGTATGATGATTCTAACTGAAATAAGTCACACAGAAAAAGAAACATCATAAGATATCACTAATACACGGAATGTAAACTTGGCTACACAGGAACTGAATTTCAAAACAGAACATGGTCCCAAATTTAGAAAACCAACTTATGTTTGCTTAAGGGGAAAGGTGAGTTGGGGTGCTGCATAAAACCAGAGATTGAAATGAGCACAGATAAAGTTCCTTAAGCCAAATATGTAATAGACAAGAGCTACTCCTTGCTCAACGAAATGGACTCAAAACCACATATTAAACGCCTAATAATGTACCTGACTAGTAAGTATCTTAAAACCTATGGATTGCTATGTCTCTGAAAGTGAATCAATCGTGAGTACAGGGGCAAAAACGCAGCAGTGATAGGATTGGAGAGTTTTGGTGAGCAAATGAAGACCCTTTGAAGTCATATTGCATGGTACCCATTCCACGGGTCTCAACTCTCCAGGTTTAAGGGATTCTTCCTTCAGCTAAAACATGCATGTGGAACCCAGAGTATGATCAACCGTGTGATCGGGAGACGTGTTGAAATATGTCTCAGTTCTCGTCCCCTGGTACTCGGGTGCAACATTCCAGATGCTTTACTAACACTCTCCCGACTTGGAGAGTCAGTGCCTTTAACCTCCTGTTTGGCCCAGTTTGCAAATTCCGCGGAAGATGAACAGGAATAGGGAGAACCAATGAGAGACTAGCTGGAGGTGTCTGGACGGGAAAATTTAACTCTCATTTCCCACCAGGAAGAGGAATTAACCAAAGGCTCAGCGTGCCATGCCGGAACCAGATTAGGGCCTGAAGCAATCCTGCGGTGTTGCGGCCAGCTCACAAGAAAGCGAGTTGAAGAAAGGAGCTCAGGGGCACTGTAATTCACAAACCTGCAGAGTTATAAATGACAGCTATCATCCAAAAATATACTGAAGTAAGGCTGCCAAGAGGACTTGAAAGCCGGGCAGAATTGCAGGAAACCGATTTCAGGAGGTAGACTGGAATTGCATTTAAAGCATAGGAAAAGAGGCAGAAGGTCGACAATGATGCACTTGGCCAAAAAGGGCGTATGCGTTTTTTCCTGAATATATTCAGGAAAAAACGCATACGCCCTTTTTGGCCAACCAAGCAAGCTTGCAAAGGAAATCTGAACTACAATGAAGTCTCACTTCCCCCCCGTCAAAAGGGCCATCTGAAAAAAGTGTAAAATCCAGAAAGGCAGGACAGGCCATGGAGAACTGGGAGCCTTGTTATGCTGATGGGCGGGATGTAACTTGCCAACAGCCACTCGGGAGAAGTGTATGGTGTTTCCTGAAACATCTAAAAAACAAAGCAACAGAGCCTAGGGCACTTCCACTTATGGTCCTATAGCTTAGGGAAATTAAAATCAAAAAGACACAGCCACCCCAAAGTTTGGGATGGCTCTGTTTACAAGAACCTCGTTTACGGTACAAGTTCAATATCGCATAAAGCGAAAAATGGATAAAGAAGTTGTGGTACTTACGTACAATGCACTATCACTCAGCAATGACATCTATGTCATCAGGCCCATAGCAGCATAATGAGTGGATTCAGGTATGATGATTCTAACTGAAATAAGTCACACAGAAAAAGAAACATCATAAGATATCACTAATACACGGAATGTAAACTTGGCTACACAGGAACTGAATTTCAAAACAGAACATGGTCCCAAATTTAGAAAATCAACTTATGCTTGCTTAAGGGGAAAGGTGAGTTGGGGTGCTGCATAAAACCAGAGATTGAAATGAGCACAGATAAAGTTCCTTAAGCCAAATATGTAATAGACAAGAGCTACTCCTTGCTCAACGAAATGGACTCAAAACCCCATATTAAACGCCTAATAATGTACCTGACTAGTAAGTATCTTAAAACCTATGGATTGCTATGTCTCTGAAAGTGAATCAATCGTGAGTACAGGGGCAAAAACGCAGCAGTGATAGGATTGGAGAGTTTTGGTGAGCAAATGAAGACCCTTTGAAGTCATATTGCATGGTACCCATTCCACGGGTCTCAACTCTCCAGGTTTAAGGGATTCTTCCTTCAGCTAAAACATGCATGTGGAACCCAGAGTATGATCAACCGTGTGATCGGGAGACGTGTTGAAATATGTCTCAGTTCTCGTCCCCTGGTACTCGGGTGCAACATTCCAGATGCTTTACTAACACTCTCCCGACTTGGAGAGTCAGTGCCTTTAACCTCCTGTTTGGCCCAGTTTGCAAATTCCGCGGAAGATGAACAGGAATAGGGAGAACCAATGAGAGACTAGCTGGAGGTGTCTGGACGGGAAAATTTAACTCTCATTTCCCACCAGGAAGAGGAATTAACCAAAGGCTCAGCGTGCCATGCCGGAACCAGATTAGGGCCTGAAGCAATCCTGCGGTGTTGCGGCCAGCTCACAAGAAAGCGAGTTGAAGAAAGGAGCTCAGGGGCACTGTAATTCACAAACCTGCAGAGTTATAAATGACAGCTATCATCCAAAAATATACTGAAGTAAGGCTGCCAAGAGGACTTGAAAGCCGGGCAGAATTGCAGGAAACCGATTTCAGGAGGTAGACTGGAATTGCATTTAAAGCATAGGAAAAGAGGCAGAAGGTCGACAATGATGCACTTGGCCAAAAAGGGCGTATGCGTTTTTTCCTGAATATATTCAGGAAAAAACGCATACGTCCTTTTTGGCCAACCAAGCAAGCTTGCAAAGGAAATCTGCACTACAATGAAGTCTCACTTCCCCCCGTCAAAAGGGCCATCTGAAAAAAGTGTAAAATCCAGAAAGGCAGGACAGGCCATGGAGAACTGGGAGCCTTGTTATGCTGATGGGCGGGATGTAAATTGCCAACAGCCACTCGGGAGAAGTGTATGGTGTTTCCTGAAATATCTAAAAAACAAAGCAACAGAGCCTAGGGCACTTCCACTTATGGTCCTATAGCTTAGGGAAATTAAAATCAAAAAGACACAGCCACCCCAAGTTTGGGATGGCTCTGTTTACAAGAAACTCGTTTACGGTACAAGTTCAATATCGCATAAAGCGAAAAAATGGATAAAGAAGTTGTGGTACTTACGTACAATGCAATATCACTCAGCAATGACATCTATGTCATCAGGCCCATAGCAGCATGGTGAGTGGATTCAGGTATGATGATTCTAACTGAAATAAGTCACACAGAAAAAGAAACATCATAAGATATCACTAATACACGGAATGTAAACTTGGCTACACAGGAACTGAATTTCAAAACAGAACATGGTCCCAAATTTAGAAAACCAACTTATGTTTGCTTAAGGGGAAAGGTGAGTTGGGGTGCTGCATAAAACCAGAGATTGAAATGAGCACAGATAAAGTTCCTTAAGCCAAATATGTAATAGACAAGAGCTACTCCTTGCTCAACGAAATGGACTCAAAACCACATATTAAACGCCTAATAATGTACCTGACTAGTAAGTATCTTAAAACCTATGGATTGCTATGTCTCTGAAAGTGAATCAATCGTGAGTACAGGGGCAAAAACGCAGCAGTGATAGGATTGGAGAGTTTTGGTGAGCAAATGAAGACCCTTTGAAGTCATATTGCATGGTACCCATTCCACGGGTCTCAACTCTCCAGGTTTAAGGGATTCTTCCTTCAGCTAAAACATGCATGTGGAACCCAGAGTATGATCAACCGTGTGATCGGGAGACGTGTTGAAATATGTCTCAGTTCTCGTCCCCTGGTACTCGGGTGCAACATTCCAGATGCTTTACTAACACTCTCCCGACTTGGAGAGTCAGTGCCTTTAACCTCCTGTTTGGCCCAGTTTGCAAATTCCGCGGAAGATGAACAGGAATAGGGAGAACCAATGAGAGACTAGCTGGAGGTGTCTGGACGGGAAAATTTAACTCTCATTTCCCACCAGGAAGAGGAATTAACCAAAGGCTCAGCGTGCCATGCCGGAACCAGATTAGGGCCTGAAGCAATCCTGCGGTGTTGCGGCCAGCTCACAAGAAAGCGAGTTGAAGAAAGGAGCTCAGGGGCACTGTAATTCACAAACCTGCAGAGTTATAAATGACAGCTATCATCCAAAAATATACTGAAGTAAGGCTGCCAAGAGGACTTGAAAGCCGGGCAGAATTGCAGGAAACCGATTTCAGGAGGTAGACTGGAATTGCATTTAAAGCATAGGAAAAGAGGCAGAAGGTCGACAATGATGCACTTGGCCAAAAAGGGCGTATGCGTTTTTTCCTGAATATATTCAGGAAAAAACGCATACGCCCTTTTTGGCCAACCAAGCAAGCTTGCAAAGGAAATCTGCACTACAATGAAGTCTCACTTCCCCACCGTCAAAAGGGCCATCTGAAAAAAGTGTAAAATCCAGAAAGGCAGGACAGGCCATGGAGAACTGGGAGCCTTGTTATGCTGATGGGCGGGATGTAACTTGCCAACAGCCACTCGGGAGAAGTGTATGGTGTTTCCTGAAACATCTAATAAACAAAGCAACAGAGCCTAGGGCACTTCCACTTATGGTCCTATAGCTTAGGGAAATTAAAATCAAAAAGACACAGCCACCCCAAAGTTTGGGATGGCTCTGTTTACAAGAAACTCGTTTACGGTACAAGTTCAATATCGCATAAAGCGAAAAATGGATAAAGAAGTTGTGGTACTTACGTACAATGCAATATCACTCAGCAATGACATCTATGTCATCAGGCCCATAGCAGCATAATGAGTGGATTCAGGTATGATGATTCTAACTGAAATAAGTCACACAGAAAAAGAAACATCATAAGATATCACTAATACACGGAATGTAAACTTGGCTACACAGGAACTGAATTTCAAAACAGAACATGGTCCCAAATTTAGAAAATCAACTTATGCTTGCTTAAGGGGAAAGGTGAGTTGGGGTGCTGCATAAAACCAGAGATTGAAATGAGCACAGATAAAGTTCCTTAAGCCAAATATGTAATAGACAAGAGCTACTCCTTGCTCAACGAAATGGACTCAAAACCCCATATTAAACGCCTAATAATGTACCTGACTAGTAAGTATCTTAAAACCTATGGATTGCTATGTCTCTGAAAGTGAATCAATCGTGAGAACAGGGGCAAAAACGCAGCAGTGATAGGATTGGAGAGTTTTGGTGAGCAAATGAAGACCCTTTGAAGTCATATTGCATGGTACCCATTCCACGGGTCTCAACTCTCCAGGTTTAAGGGATTCTTCCTTCAGCTAAAACATGCATGTGGAACCCAGAGTATGATCAACCGTGTGATCGGGAGACGTGTTGAAATATGTCTCAGTTCTCGTCCCCTGGTACTCGGGTGCAACATTCCAGATGCTTTACTAACACTCTCCCGACTTGGAGAGTCAGTGCCTTTAACCTCCTGTTTGGCCCAGTTTGCAAATTCCGCGGAAGATGAACAGGAATAGGGAGAACCAATGAGAGACTAGCTGGAGGTGTCTGGACGGGAAAATTTAACTCTCATTTCCCACCAGGAAGAGGAATTAACCAAAGGCTCAGCGTGCCATGCCGGAACCAGATTAGGGCCTGAAGCAATCCTGCGGTGTTGCGGCCAGCTCACAAGAAAGCGAGTTGAAGAAAGGAGCTCAGGGGCACTGTAATTCACAAACCTGCAGAGTTATAAATGACAGCTATCATCCAAAAATATACTGAAGTAAGGCTGCCAAGAGGACTTGAAAGCCGGGCAGAATTGCAGGAAACCGATTTCAGGAGGTAGACTGGAATTGCATTTAAAGCATAGGAAAAGAGGCAGAAGGTCGACAATGATGCACTTGGCCAAAAAGGGCGTATGCGTTTTTTCCTGAATATATTCAGGAAAAAACGCATACGCCCTTTTTGGCCAACCAAGCAAGCTTGCAAAGGAAATCTGCACTACAATGAAGTCTCACTTCCCCCCCGTCAAAAGGGCCATCTGAAAAATGTGTAAAATCCAGAAAGGCAGGACAGGCCATGGAGAACTGGGAGCCTTGTTATGCTGATGGGCGGGATGTAACTTGCCAACAGCCACTCGGGAGAAGTGTATGGTGTTTCCTGAAACATCTAAAAAACAAAGCAACAGAGCCTAGGGCACTTCCACATATGGTCCTATAGCTTAGGGAAATTAAAATCAAAAAGACACAGCCACCCCAAGTTTGGGATGGCTCTGTTTACAAGAACCTCGTTTACGGTACAAGTTCAATATCGCATAAAGCGAAAAATGGATAAAGAAGTTGTGGTACTTACGTACAATGCACTATCACTCAGCAATGACATCTATGTCATCAGGCCCATAGCAGCATAATGAGTGGATTCAGGTATGATGATTCTAACTGAAATAAGTCACACAGAAAAAGAAACATCATAAGATATCACTAATACACGGAATGTAAACTTGGCTACACAGGAACTGAATTTCAAAACAGAACATGGTCCCAAATTTAGAAAATCAACTTATGCTTGCTTAAGGGGAAAGGTGAGTTGGGGTGCTGCATAAAACCAGAGATTGAAATGAGCACAGATAAAGTTCCTTAAGCCAAATATGTAATAGACAAGAGCTACTCCTTGCTCAACGAAATGGACTCAAAACCCCATATTAAACGCCTAATAATGTACCTGACTAGTAAGTATCTTAAAACCTATGGATTGCTATGTCTCTGAAAGTGAATCAATCGTGAGTACAGGGGCAAAAACGCAGCAGTGATAGGATTGGAGAGTTTTGGTGAGCAAATGAAGACCCTTTGAAGTCATATTGCATGGTACCCATTCCACGGGTCTCAACTCTCCAGGTTTAAGGGATTCTTCCTTCAGCTAAAACATGCATGTGGAACCCAGAGTATGATCAACCGTGTGATCGGGAGACGTGTTGAAATATGTCTCAGTTCTCGTCCCCTGGTACTCGGGTGCAACATTCCAGATGCTTTACTAACACTCTCCCGACTTGGAGAGTCAGTGCCTTTAACCTCCTGTTTGGCCCAGTTTGCAAATTCCGCGGAAGATGAACAGGAATAGGGAGAACCAATGAGAGACTAGCTGGAGGTGTCTGGACGGGAAAATTTAACTCTCATTTCCCACCAGGAAGAGGAATTAACCAAAGGCTCAGCGTGCCATGCCGGAACCAGATTAGGGCCTGAAGCAATCCTGCGGTGTTGCGGCCAGCTCACAAGAAAGCGAGTTGAAGAAAGGAGCTCAGGGGCACTGTAATTCACAAACCTGCAGAGTTATAAATGACAGCTATCATCCAAAAATATACTGAAGTAAGGCTGCCAAGAGGACTTGAAAGCCGGGCAGAATTGCAGGAAACCGATTTCAGGAGGTAGACTGGAATTGCATTTAAAGCATAGGAAAAGAGGCAGAAGGTCGACAATGATGCACTTGGCCAAAAAGGGCGTATGCGTTTTTTCCTGAATATATTCAGGAAAAAACGCATACGCCCTTTTTGGCCAACCAAGCAAGCTTGCAAAGGAAATCTGCACTACAATGAAGTCTCACTTCCCCCCCGTCAAAAGGGCCATCTGAAAAAAGTGTAAAATCCAGAAAGGCAGGACAGGCCATGGAGAACTGGGAGCCTTGTTATGCTGATGGGCGGGATGTAACTTGCCAACAGCCACTCGGGAGAAGTGTATGGTGTTTCCTGAAACATCTAATAAACAAAGCAACAGAGCCTAGGGCACTTCCACTTATGGTCCTATAGCTTAGGGAAATTAAAATCAAAAAGACACAGCCACCCCAAAGTTTGGGATGGCTCTGTTTACAAGAAACTCGTTTACGGTACAAGTTCAATATCGCATAAAGCGAAAAATGGATAAAGAAGTTGTGGTACTTACGTACAATGCAATATCACTCAGCAATGACATCTATGTCATCAGGCCCATAGCAGCATAATGAGTGGATTCAGGTATGATGATTCTAACTGAAATAAGTCACACAGAAAAAGAAACATCATAAGATATCACTAATACACGGAATGTAAACTTGGCTACACAGGAACTGAATTTCAAAACAGAACATGGTCCCAAATTTAGAAAATCAACTTATGCTTGCTTAAGGGGAAAGGTGAGTTGGGGTGCTGCATAAAACCAGAGATTGAAATGAGCACAGATAAAGTTCCTTAAGCCAAATATGTAATAGACAAGAGCTACTCCTTGCTCAACGAAATGGACTCAAAACCCCATATTAAACGCCTAATAATGTACCTGACTAGTAAGTATCTTAAAACCTATGGATTGCTATGTCTCTGAAAGTGAATCAATCGTGAGTACAGGGGCAAAAACGCAGCAGTGATAGGATTGGAGAGTTTTGGTGAGCAAATGAAGACCCTTTGAAGTCATATTGCATGGTACCCATTCCACGGGTCTCAACTCTCCAGGTTTAAGGGATTCTTCCTTCAGCTAAAACATGCATGTGGAACCCAGAGTATGATCAACCGTGTGATCGGGAGACGTGTTGAAATATGTCTCAGTTCTCGTCCCCTGGTACTCGGGTGCAACATTCCAGATGCTTTACTAACACTCTCCCGACTTGGAGAGTCAGTGCCTTTAACCTCCTGTTTGGCCCAGTTTGCAAATTCCGCGGAAGATGAACAGGAATAGGGAGAACCAATGAGAGACTAGCTGGAGGTGTCTGGACGGGAAAATTTAACTCTCATTTCCCACCAGGAAGAGCAATTAACCAAAGGCTCAGCGTGCCGTGCCGGAACCAGATTAGGGCCTGAAGCAATCCTGCGGTGTTGCGGCCAGCTCACAAGAAAGCGAGTTGAAGAAAGGAGCTCAGGGGCACTGTAATTCACAAACCTGCAGAGTTATAAATGACAGCTATCATCCAAAAATATACTGAAGTAAGGCTGCCAAGAGGACTTGAAAGCCGGGCAGAATTGCAGGAAACCGATTTCAGGAGGTAGACTGGAATTGCATTTAAAGCATAGGAAAAGAGGCAGAAGGTCGACAATGATGCACTTGGCCAAAAAGGGCGTATGCGTTTTTTCCTGAATATATTCAGGAAAAAACGCATACGCCCTTTTTGGCCAACCAAGCAAGCTTGCAAAGGAAATCTGCACTACAATGAAGTCTCACTTCCCCCCCGGCAAAAGGGCCATCTGAAAAAAGTGTAAAATCCAGAAAGGCAGGACAGGCCATGGAGAACTGCGAGCCTTGTTATGCTGATGGGCGGGATGTAACTTGCCAACAGCCACTCGGGAGAAGTGTATGGTGTTTCCTGAAACATCTAAAAAACAAAGCAACAGAGCCTAGGGCACTTCCACTTATGGTCCTATAGCTTAGGGAAATTAAAATCAAAAAGACACAGCCACCCCAAAGTTTGGGATGGCTCTGTTTACAAGAAACTCGTTTACGGTACAAGTTCAATATCGCATAAAGCGAAAAATGGATAAAGAAGTTGTGGTACTTACGTACAATGCAATATCACTCAGCAATGACATCTATGTCATCAGGCCCATAGCAGCATAATGAGTGGATTCAGGTATGATGATTCTAACTGAAATAAGTCACACAGAAAAAGAAACATCATAAGATATCACTAATACACGGAATGTAAACTTGGCTACACAGGAACTGAATTTCAAAACAGAACATGGTCCCAAATTTAGAAAATCAACTTATGCTTGCTTAAGGGGAAAGGTGAGTTGGGGTGCTGCATAAAACCAGAGATTGAAATGAGCACAGATAAAGTTCCTTAAGCCAAATATGTAATAGACAAGAGCTACTCCTTGCTCAACGAAATGGACTCAAAACCCCATATTAAACGCCTAATAATGTACCTGACTAGTAAGTATCTTAAAACCTATGGATTGCTATGTCTCTGAAAGTGAATCAATCGTGAGTACAGGGGCAAAAACGCAGCAGTGATAGGTTTGGAGAGTTTTGGTGAGCAAATGAAGACCCTTTGAAGTCATATTGCATGGTACCCATTCCACGGGTCTCAACTCTCCAGGTTTAAGGGATTCTTCCTTCAGCTAAAACATGCATGTGGAACCCAGAGTATGATCAACCGTGTGATCGGGAGACGTGTTGAAATATGTCTCAGTTCTCGTCCCCTGGTACTCGGGTGCAACATTCCAGATGCTTTACTAACACTCTCCCGACTTGGAGAGTCAGTGCCTTTAACCTCCTGTTTGGCCCAGTTTGCAAATTCCGTGGAAGATGAACAGGAATAGGGAGAACCAATGAGAGACTAGCTGGAGGTGTCTGGACGGGAAAATTTAACTCTCATTTCCCACCAGGAAGAGGAATTAACCAAAGGCTCAGCGTGCCATGCCGGAACCAGATTAGGGCCTGAAGCAATCCTGCGGTGTTGCGGCCAGCTCACAAGAAAGCGAGTTGAAGAAAGGAGCTCAGGGGCACTGTAATTCACAAACCTGCAGAGTTATAAATGACAGCTATCATCCAAAAATATACTGAAGTAAGGCTGCCAAGAGGACTTGAAAGCCGGGCAGAATTGCAGGAAACCGATTTCAGGAGGTAGACTGGAATTGCATTTAAAGCATAGGAAAAGAGGCAGAAGGTCGACAATGATGCACTTGGCCAAAAAGGGCGTATGCGTTTTTTCCTGAATATATTCAGGAGAAAACGCATACGCCCTTTTTGGCCAACCAAGCAAGCTTGCAAAGGAAATCTGCACTACAATGAAGTCTCACTTCCCCCCCGTCAAAAGGGCCATCTGAAAAAAGTGTAAAATCCAGAAAGGCAGGACAGGCCATGGAGAACTGCGAGCCTTGTTATGCTGATGGGCGGGATGTAAATTGCCAACAGCCAATCGGGAGAAGTGTATGGTGTTTCCTGAAACATCTAAAAAACAAAGCAACAGAGCCTAGGGCACTTCCACTTATGGTCCTATAGCTTAGGGAAATTAAAATCAAAAAGACACAGCCACCCCAAAGTTTGGGATGGCTCTGTTTACAAGAAACTCATTTACGGTGCAAGTTCAATATCGCATAAAGCGAAAAATAGATAAAGAAGTTGTGGTACTTACGTACAATGCAATATCACTCAGCAATGACATCTATGTCATCAGGCCCATAGCAGCATGATGAGTGGATTCAGGTAGGATGATTCTAACTGAAATAAGTCACACAGAAAAAGAAACATCATAAGATATCACTAATACACGGAATGTAAACTTGGCTACACAGGAACTGAATTTCAAAACAGAACATGGTCCCAAATTTAGAAAACCAACTTATGCTTGCTTAAGGGGAAAGGTGAGTTGGGGTGCTGCATAAAACCAGAGATTGAAATGAGCACAGATAAAGTTCCTTAAGCCAAATATGTAATAGACAAGAGCTACTCCTTGCTCAACGAAATGGACTCAAAACCCCATATTAAACGCCTAATAATGTACCTGACTAGTAAGTATCTTAAAACCTATGGATTGCTATGTCTCTGAAAGTGAATCAATCGTGAGTACAGGGGCAAAAACGCAGCAGTGATAGGTTTGGAGAGTTTTGGTGAGCAAATGAAGACCCTTTGAAGTCATATTGCATGGTACCCATTCCACGGGTCTCAACTCTCCAGGTTTAAGGGATTCTTCCTTCAGCTAAAACATGCATGTGGAACCCAGAGTATGATCAACCGTGTGATCGGGAGACGTGTTGAAATATGTCTCAGTTCTCGTCCCCTGGTACTCGGGTGCAACATTCCAGATGCTTTACTAACACTCTCCCGACTTGGAGAGTCAGTGCCTTTAACCTCCTGTTTGGCCCAGTTTGCAAATTCCGTGGAAGATGAACAGGAATAGGGAGAACCAATGAGAGACTAGCTGGAGGTGTCTGGACGGGAAAATTTAACTCTCATTTCCCACCAGGAAGAGGAATTAACCAAAGGCTCAGCGTGCCATGCCGGAACCAGATTAGGGCCTGAAGCAATCCTGCGGTGTTGCGGCCAGCTCACAAGAAAGCGAGTTGAAGAAAGGAGCTCAGGGGCACTGTAATTCACAAACCTGCAGAGTTATAAATGACAGCTATCATCCAAAAATATACTGAAGTAAGGCTGCCAAGAGGACTTGAAAGCCGGGCAGAATTGCAGGAAACCGATTTCAGGAGGTAGACTGGAATTGCATTTAAAGCATAGGAAAAGAGGCAGAAGGTCGACAATGATGCACTTGGCCAAAAAGGGCGTATGCGTTTTTTCCTGAATATATTCAGGAGAAAACGCATACGCCCTTTTTGGCCAACCAAGCAAGCTTGCAAAGGAAATCTGCACTACAATGAAGTCTCACTTCCCCCCCGTCAAAAGGGCCATCTGAAAAAAGTGTAAAATCCAGAAAGGCAGGACAGGCCATGGAGAACTGCGAGCCTTGTTATGCTGATGGGCGGGATGTAAATTGCCAACAGCCAATCGGGAGAAGTGTATGGTGTTTCCTGAAACATCTAAAAAACAAAGCAACAGAGCCTAGGGCACTTCCACTTATGGTCCTATAGCTTAGGGAAATTAAAATCAAAAAGACACAGCCACCCCAAAGTTTGGGATGGCTCTGTTTACAAGAAACTCATTTACGGTGCAAGTTCAATATCGCATAAAGCGAAAAATAGATAAAGAAGTTGTGGTACTTACGTACAATGCAATATCACTCAGCAATGACATCTATGTCATCAGGCCCATAGCAGCATGATGAGTGGATTCAGGTAGGATGATTCTAACTGAAATAAGTCACACAGAAAAAGAAACATCATAAGATATCACTAATACACGGAATGTAAACTTGGCTACACAGGAACTGAATTTCAAAACAGAACATGGTCCCAAATTTAGAAAACCAACTTATGCTTGCTTAAGGGGAAAGGTGAGTTGGGGTGCTGCATAAAACCAGAGATTGAAATGAGCACAGATAAAGTTCCTTAAGCCAAATATGTAATAGACAAGAGCTACTCCTTGCTCAACGAAATGGACTCAAAACCACATATTAAACGCCTAATAATGTACCTGACTAGTAAGTATCTTAAAACCTATGGATTGCTATGTCTCTGAAAGTGAATCAATCGTGAGTACAGGGGCAAAAACGCAGCAGTGATAGGATTGGAGAGTTTTGGTGAGCAAATGAAGACCCTTTGAAGTCATATTGCATGGTACCCATTCCACGGGTCTCAACTCTCCAGGTTTAAGGGATTCTTCCTTCAGCTAAAACATGCATGTGGAACCCAGAGTATGATCAACCGTGTGATCGGGAGACGTGTTGAAATATGTCTCAGTTCTCGTCCCCTGGTACTCGGGTGCAACATTCCAGATGCTTTACTAACACTCTCCCGACTTGGAGAGTCAGTGCCTTTAACCTCCTGTTTGGCCCAGTTTGCAAATTCCGCGGAAGATGAACAGGAATAGGGAGAACCAATGAGAGACTAGCTGGAGGTGTCTGGACGGGAAAATTTAACTCTCATTTCCCACCAGGAAGAGGAATTAACCAAAGGCTCAGCGTGCCGTGCCGGAACCAGATTAGGGCCTGAAGCAATCCTGCGGTGTTGCGGCCAGCTCACAAGAAAGCGAGTTGAAGAAAGGAGCTCAGGGGCACTGTAATTCACAAACCTGCAGAGTTATAAATGACAGCTATCATCCAAAAATATACTGAAGTAAGGCTGCCAAGAGGACTTGAAAGCCGGGCAGAATTGCAGGAAACCGATTTCAGGAGGTAGACTGGAATTGCATTTAAAGCATAGGAAAAGAGGCAGAAGGTCGACAATGATGCACTTGGCCAAAAAGGGCGTATGCGTTTTTTCCTGAATATATTCAGGAAAAAACGCATACGCCCTTTTTGGCCAACCAAGCAAGCTTGCAAAGGAAATCTGCACTACAATGAAGTCTCACTCCCCCCCCCCCCCCGTCAAAAGGGCCATCTGAAAAAAGTGTAAAATCCAGAAAGGCAGGACAGGCCATGGAGAACTGCGAGCCTTGTTATGCTGATGGGCGGGATGTAACTTGCCAACAGCCACTCGGGAGAAGTGTATGGTGTTTCCTGAAACATCTAAAAAACAAAGCAACAGAGCCTAGGGCACTTCCACTTATGGTCCTATAGCTTAGGGAAATTAAAATCAAAAAGACACAGCCACCCCAAAGTTTGGGATGGCTCTGTTTACAAGAAACTCGTTTACGGTACAAGTTCAATATCGCATAAAGCGAAAAATGGATAAAGAAGTTGTGGTACTTACGTACAATGCAATATCACTCAGCAATGACATCTATGTCATCAGGCCCATAGCAGCATGATGAGTGGATTCAGGTATGATGATTCTAACTGAAATAAGTCACACAGAAAAAGAAACATCATAAGATATCACTAATACACGGAATGTAAACTTGGCTACACAGGAACTGAATTTCAAAACAGAACATGGTCCCAAATTTAGAAAACCAACTTATGCTTGCTTAAGGGGAAAGGTGAGTTGGGGTGCTGCATAAAACCAGAGATTGAAATGAGCACAGATAAAGTTCCTTAAGCCAAATATGTAATAGACAAGAGCTACTCCTTGCTCAACGAAATGGACTCAAAACCCCATATTAAACGCCTAATAATGTACCTGACTAGTAAGTATCTTAAAACCTATGGATTGCTATGTCTCTGAAAGTGAATCAATCGTGAGTACAGGGGCAAAAACGCAGCAGTGATAGGATTGGAGAGTTTTGGTGAGCAAATGAAGACCCTTTGAAGTCATATTGCATGGTACCCATTCCACGGGTCTCAACTCTCCAGGTTTAAGGGATTCTTCCTTCAGCTAAAACATGCATGTGGAACCCAGAGTATGATCAACCGTGTGATCGGGAGACGTGTTGAAATATGTCTGAGTTCTCGTCCCCTGGTACTCGGGTGCAACATTCCAGATGCTTTACTAACACTCTCCCGACTTGGAGAGTCAGTGCCTTTAACCTCCTGTTTGGCCCAGTTTGCAAATTCCGCGGAAGATGAACAGGAATAGGGAGAACCAATGAGAGACTAGCTGGAGGTGTCTGGACGGGAAAATTTAACTCTCATTTCCCACCAGGAAGAGGAATTAACCAAAGGCTCAGCGTGCCATGCCGGAACCAGATTAGGGCCTGAAGCAATCCTGCGGTGTTGCGGCCAGCTCACAAGAAAGCGAGTTGAAGAAAGGAGCTCAGGGGCACTGTAATTCACAAACCTGCAGAGTTATAAATGACAGCTATCATCCAAAAATATACTGAAGTAAGGCTGCCAAGAGGACTTGAAAGCCGGGCAGAATTGCAGGAAACCGATTTCAGGAGGTAGACTGGAATTGCATTTAAAGCATAGGAAAAGAGGCAGAAGGTCGACAATGATGCACTTGGCCAAAAAGGGCGTATGCGTTTTTTCCTGAATATATTCAGGAAAAAACGCATACGCCCTTTTTGGCCAACCAAGCAAGCTTGCAAAGGAAATCTGCACTACAATGAAGTCTCACTTCCCCCCGTCAAAAGGGCCATCTGAAAAAAGTGTAAAATCCAGAAAGGCAGGACAAGCCATGGAGAACTGGGAGCCTTGTTATGCTGATGGGCGGGATGTAAATTGCCAACAGCCACTCGGGAGAAGTGTATGGTGTTTCCTGAAACATCTAAAAAACAAAGCAACAGAGCCTAGGGCACTTCCACTTATGGTCCTATAGCTTAGGGAAATAAAATCAAAAAGACACAGCCACCCCAAAGTTTGGGATGGCTCTGTTTACAAGAAACTCGTTTACGGTACAAGTTCAATATCGCATAAAGCGAAAAATGGATAAAGAAGTTGTGGTACTTACGTACAATGCAATATCACTCAGCAATGACATCTATGTCATCAGGCCCATAGCAGCATAATGAGTGGATTCAGGTATGATGATTCTAACTGAAATAAGTCACACAGAAAAAGAAACATCATAAGATATCACTAATACACGGAATGTAAACTTGGCTACACAGGAACTGAATTTCAAAACAGAACATGGTCCCAAATTTAGAAAACCAACTTATGCTTGCTTAAGGGGAAAGGTGAGTTGGGGTGCTGCATAAAACCAGAGATTGAAATGAGCACAGATAAAGTTCCTTAAGCCAAATATGTAACAGACAAGAGCTACTCCTTGCTCAACGAAATGGACTCAAAACCTCATATTAAACGCCTAATAATGTACCTGACTAGTAAGTATCTTAAAACCTATGGATTGCTATGTCTCTGAAAGTGAATCAATCGTGAGTACAGGGGCAAAAACGCAGCAGTGATAGGATTGGAGAGTTTTGGTGAGCAAATGAAGACCCTTTGAAGTCATATTGCATGGTACCCATTCCACGGGTCTCAACTCTCCAGGTTTAAGGGATTCTTCCTTCAGCTAAAACATGCATGTGGAACCCAGAGTATGATCAACCGTGTGATCGGGAGACGTGTTGAAATATGTCTCAGTTCTCATCCCCTGGTACTCGGGTGCAACATTCCAGATGCTTTACTAACACTCTCCCGACTTGGAGAGTCAGTGCCTTTAACCTCCTGTTTGGCCCAGTTTGCAAATTCCGCGGAAGATGAACAGGAATAGGGAGAACCAATGAGAGACTAGCTGGAGGTGTCTGGACGGGAAAATTTAACTCTCATTTCCCACCAGGAAGAGGAATTAACCAAAGGCTCAGCGTGCCATGCCGGAACCAGATTAGGGCCTGAAGCAATCCTGCGGTGTTGCGGCCAGCTCACAAGAAAGCGAGTTGAAGAAAGGAGCTCAGGGGCACTGTAATTCACAAACCTGCAGAGTTATAAATGACAGCTATCATCCAAAAATATACTGAAGTAAGGCTGCCAAGAGGACTTGAAAGCCGGGCAGAATTGCAGGAAACCGATTTCAGGAGGTAGACTGGAATTGCATTTAAAGCATAGGAAAAGAGGCAGAAGGTCGACAATGATGCACTTGGCCAAAAAGGGCGTATGCGTTTTTTCCTGAATATATTCAGGAAAAAACGCATACGCCCTTTTTGGCCAACCAAGCAAGCTTGCAAAGGAAATCTGCACTACAATGAAGTCTCACTTCCCCCCCGTCAAAAGGGCCATCTGAAAAAAGTGTAAAATCCAGAAAGGCAGGACAGGCCATGGAGAACTGGGAGCCTTGTTATGCTGATGGGCGGGATGTAAATTGCCAACAGCCACTCGGGAGAAGTGTATGGTGTTTCCTGAAACATCTAAAAAACAAAGCAACAGAGCCTAGGGCACTTCCACTTATGGTCCTATAGCTTAGGGAAATTAAAATCAAAAAGACACAGCCACCCCAAAGTTTGGGATGGCTCTGTTTACAAGAAACTCGTTTACGGTACAAGTTCAATATCGCATAAAGCGAAAAATGGATAAAGAAGTTGTGGTACTTACGTACAATGCAATATCACTCAGCAATGACATCTATGTCATCAGTCCCATAGCAGCATGATGAGTGGATTCAGGTATGATGATTCTAACTGAAATAAGTCACACAGAAAAAGAAACATCATAAGATATCACTAATACACGGAATGTAAACTTGGCTACACAGGAACTGAATTTCAAAACAGAACATGGTCCCAAATTTAGAAAACCAACTTATGCTTGCTTAAGGGGAAAGGTGAGTTGGGGTGCTGCATAAAACCAGAGATTGAAATGAGCACAGATAAAGTTCCTTAAGCCAAATATG
This sequence comes from Orcinus orca, assembly GCF_937001465.1. Lineage (NCBI taxonomy): Eukaryota > Metazoa > Chordata > Mammalia > Artiodactyla > Delphinidae > Orcinus > Orcinus orca. The sequence continues at coordinate 25,801 of NW_026043780.1, forward strand.
TAATAGACAAGAGCTACTCCTTGCTCAACGAAATGGACTCAAAACCCCATATTAAACGCCTAATAATGTACCTGACTAGTAAGTATCTTAAAACCTATGGATTGCTATGTCTCTGAAAGTGAATCAATCGTGAGTACAGGGGCAAAAACGCAGCAGTGATAGGATTGGAGAGTTTTGGTGAGCAAATGAAGACCCTTTGAAGTCATATTGCATGGTACCCATTCCACGGGTCTCAACTCTCCAGGTTTAAGGGATTCTTCCTTCAGCTAAAACATGCATGTGGAACCCAGAGTATGATCAACCGTGTGATCGGGAGACGTGTTGAAATATGTCTCAGTTCTCGTCCCCTGGTACTCGGATGCAACATTCCAGATGCTTTACTAACACTCTCCCGACTTGGAGAGTCAGTGCCTTTAACCTCCTGTTTGGCCCAGTTTGCAAATTCCGCGGAAGATGAACAGGAATAGGGAGAACCAATGAGAGACTAGCTGGAGGTGTCTGGACGGGAAAATTTAACTCTCATTTCCCACCAGGAAGAGGAATTAACCAAAGGCTCAGCGTGCCATGCCGGAACCAGATTAGGGCCTGAAGCAATCCTGCGGTGTTGCGGCCAGCTCACAAGAAAGCGAGTTGAAGAAAGGAGCTCAGGGGCACTGTAATTCACAAACCTGCAGAGTTATAAATGACAGCTATCATCCAAAAATATACTGAAGTAAGGCTGCCAAGAGGACTTGAAAGCCGGGCAGAATTGCAGGAAACCGATTTCAGGAGGTAGACTGGAATTGCATTTAAAGCATAGGAAAAGAGGCAGAAGGTCGACAATGATGCACTTGGCCAAAAAGGGCGTATGCGTTTTTTCCTGAATATATTCAGGAAAAAACGCATACGCCCTTTTTGGCCAACCAAGCAAGCTTGCAAAGGAAATCTGCACTACAATGAAGTCTCACTTCCCCCCCGCCAAAAGGGCCATCTGAAAAAAGTGTAAAATCCAGAAAGGCAGGACAGGCCATGGAGAACTGGGAGCCTTGTTATGCTGATGGGCGGGATGTAAATTGCCAACAGCCACTCGGGAGAAGTGTATGGTGTTTCCTGAAACATCTAAAAAACAAAGCAACAGAGCCTAGGGCACTTCCACTTATGGTCCTATAGCTTAGGGAAATTAAAATCAAAAAGACATAGCCACCCCAAAGTTTGGGATGGCTCTGTTTACAAGAAACTCGTTTACGGTACAAGTTCAATATCGCATAAAGCGAAAAATGGATAAAGAAGTTGTGGTACTTACGTACAATGCAATATCACTCAGCAATGACATCTATGTCATCAGGCCCATAGCAGCATGATGAGTGGATTCAGGTATGATGATTCTAACTGAAATAAGTCACACAGAAAAAGAAACATCATAAGATATCACTAATACACGGAATGTAAACTTGGCTACACAGGAACTGAATTTCAAAACAGAACATGGTCCCAAATTTAGAAAACCAACTTATGCTTGCTTAAGGGGAAAGGTGAGTTGGGGTGCTGCATAAAACCAGAGATTGAAATGAGCACAGATAAAGTTCCTTAAGCCAAATATGTAATAGACAAGAGCTACTCCTTGCTCAACGAAATGGACTCAAAACCCCATATTAAACGCCTAATAATGTACCTGACTAGTAAGTATCTTAAAACCTATGGATTGCTATGTCTCTGAAAGTGAATCAATCGTGAGTACAGGGGCAAAAACGCAGCAGTGATAGGATTGGAGAGTTTTGGTGAGCAGATGAAGACCCTTTGAAGTCATATTGCATGGTACCCATTCCACGGGTCTCAACTCTCCAGGTTTAAGGGATTCTTCCTTCAGCTAAAACATGCATGTGGAACCCAGAGTATGATCAACCGTGTGATCGGGAGACGTGTTGAAATATGTCTCAGTTCTCGTCCCCTGGTACTCGGGTGCAACATTCCAGATGCTTTACTAACACTCTCCCGACTTGGAGAGTCAGTGCCTTTAACCTCCTGTTTGGCCCAGTTTGCAAATTCCGCGGAAGATGAACAGGAATAGGGAGAACCAATGAGAGACTAGCTGGAGGTGTCTGGACGGGAAAATTTAACTCTCATTTCCCACCAGGAAGAGCAATTAACCAAAGGCTCAGCGTGCCATGCCGGAACCAGATTAGGGCCTGAAGCAATCCTGCGGTGTTGCGGCCAGCTCACAAGAAAGCGAGTTGAAGAAAGGAGCTCAGGGGCACTGTAATTCACAAACCTGCAGAGTTATAAATGACAGCTATCATCCAAAAATATACTGAAGTAAGGCTGCCAAGAGGACTTGAAAGCCGGGCAGAATTGCAGGAAACCGATTTCAGGAGGTAGACTGGAATTGCATTTAAAGCATAGGAAAAGAGGCAGAAGGTCGACAATGATGCACTTGGCCAAAAAGGGCGTATGCGTTTTTTCCTGAATATATTCAGGAAAAAACGCATACGCCCTTTTTGGCCAACCAAGCAAGCTTGCAAAGGAAATCTGCACTACAATGAAGTCTCACTTCCCCCCCGTCAAAAGGGCCATCTGAAAAAAGTGTAAAATCCAGAAAGGCAGGACAGGCCATGGAGAACTGGGAGCCTTGTTATGCTGATGGGCGGGATGTACATTGCCAACAGCCACTCGGGAGAAGTGTATGGTGTTTCCTGAAACATCTAAAAAACAAAGCAACAGAGCCTAGGGCACTTCCACTTATGGTCCTATAGCTTAGGGAAATTAAAATCAAAAAGACACAGCCACCCCAAAGTTTGGGATGGCTCTGTTTACAAGAAACTCGTTTACGGTGCAAGTTCAATATCGCATAAAGCGAAAAATGGATAAAGAAGTTGTGGTACTTACGTACAATGCAATATCACTCAGCAATGACATCTATGTCATCAGGCCCATAGCAGCATAATGAGTGGATTCAGGTATGATGATTCTAACTGAAATAAGTCACACAGAAAAAGAAACATCATAAGATATCACTAATACACGGAATGTAAACTTGGCTACACAGGAACTGAATTTCAAAACAGAACATGGTCCCAAATTTAGAAAACCAACTTATGCTTGCTTAAGGGGAAAGGTGAGTTGGGGTGCTGCATAAAACCAGAGATTGAAATGAGCACAGATAAAGTTCCTTAAGCCAAATATGTAATAGACAAGAGCTACTCCTTGCTCAACGAAATGGACTCAAAACCCCATATTAAACGCCTAATAATGTACCTGACTAGTAAGTATCTTAAAACCTATGGATTGCTATGTCTCTGAAAGTGAATCAATCGTGAGTACAGGGGCAAAAACGCAGCAGTGATAGGATTGGAGAGTTTTGGTGAGCAAATGAAGACCCTTTGAAGTCATATTGCATGGTACCCATTCCACGGGTCTCAACTCTCCAGGTTTAAGGGATTCTTCCTTCAGCTAAAACATGCATGTGGAACCCAGAGTATGATCAACCGTGTGATCGGGAGACGTGTTGAAATATGTCTCAGTTCTCGTCCCCTGGTACTCGGGTGCAACATTCCAGATGCTTTACTAACACTCTCCCGACTTGGAGAGTCAGTGCCTTTAACCTCCTGTTTGGCCCAGTTTGCAAATTCCGCGGAAGATGAACAGGAATAGGGAGAACCAATGAGAGACTAGCTGGAGGTGTCTGGACGGGAAAATTTAACTCTCATTTCCCACCAGGAAGAGCAATTAACCAAAGGCTCAGCGTGCCATGCCGGAACCAGATTAGGGCCTGAAGCAATCCTGCGCTGTTGCGGCCAGCTCACAAGAAAGCGAGTTGAAGAAAGGAGCTCAGGGGCACTGTAATTCACAAACCTGCAGAGTTATAAATGACAGCTATCATCCAAAAATATACTGAAGTAAGGCTGCCAAGAGGACTTGAAAGCCGGGCAGAATTGCAGGAAACCGATTTCAGGAGGTAGACTGGAATTGCATTTAAAGCATAGGAAAAGAGGCAGAAGGTCGACAATGATGCACTTGGCCAAAAAGGGCGTATGCGTTTTTTCCTGAATATATTCAGGAAAAAACGCATACGCCCTTTTTGGCCAACCAAGCAAGCTTGCAAAGGAAATCTGCACTACAATGAAGTCTCACTTCCCCCCCGTCAAAAGGGCCATCTGAAAAAAGTGTAAAATCCAGAAAGGCAGGACAGGCCATGGAGAACTGGGAGCCTTGTTATGCTGATGGGCGGGATGTACATTGCCAACAGCCACTCGGGAGAAGTGTATGGTGTTTCCTGAAACATCTAAAAAACAAAGCAACAGAGCCTAGGGCACTTCCACTTATGGTCCTATAGCTTAGGGAAATTAAAATCAAAAAGACACAGCCACCCCAAAGTTTGGGATGGCTCTGTTTACAAGAAACTCGTTTACGGTGCAAGTTCAATATCGCATAAAGCGAAAAATGGATAAAGAAGTTGTGGTACTTACGTACAATGCAATATCACTCAGCAATGACATCTATGTCATCAGGCCCATAGCAGCATAATGAGTGGATTCAGGTATGATGATTCTAACTGAAATAAGTCACACAGAAAAAGAAACATCATAAGATATCACTAATACACGGAATGTAAACTTGGCTACACAGGAACTGAATTTCAAAACAGAACATGGTCCCGAATTTAGAAAACCAACTTATGCTTGCTTAAGGGGAAAGGTGAGTTGGGGTGCTGCATAAAACCAGAGATTGAAATGAGCACAGATAAAGTTCCTTAAGCCAAATATGTAATAGACAAGAGCTACTCCTTGCTCAACGAAATGGACTCAAAACCCCATATTAAACGCCTAATAATGTACCTGACTAGTAAGTATCTTAAAACCTATGGATTGCTATGTCTCTGAAAGTGAATCAATCGTGAGTACAGGGGCAAAAACGCAGCAGTGATAGGATTGGAGAGTTTTGGTGAGCAAATGAAGACCCTTTGAAGTCATATTGCATGGTACCCATTCCACGGGTCTCAACTCTCCAGGTTTAAGGGATTCTTCCTTCAGCTAAAACATGCATGTGGAACCCAGAGTATGATCAACCGTGTGATCGGGAGACGTGTTGAAATATGTCTCAGTTCTCGTCCCCTGGTACTCGGGTGCAACATTCCAGATGCTTTACTAACACTCTCCTGACTTGGAGAGTCAGTGCCTTTAACCTCCTGTTTGGCCCAGTTTGCAAATTCCGCGGAAGATGAACAGGAATAGGGAGAACCAATGAGAGACTAGCTGGAGGTGTCTGGACGGGAAAATTTAACTCTCATTTCCCACCAGGAAGAGCAATTAACCAAAGGCTCAGCGTGCCATGCCGGAACCAGATTAGGGCCTGAAGCAATCCTGCGGTGTTGCGGCCAGCTCACAAGAAAGCGAGTTGAAGAAAGGAGCTCAGGGGCACTGTAATTCACAAACCTGCAGAGTTATAAATGACAGCTATCATCCAAAAATATACTGAAGTAAGGCTGCCAAGAGGACTTGAAAGCCGGGCAGAATTGCAGGAAACCGATTTCAGGAGGTAGACTGGAATTGCATTTAAAGCATAGGAAAAGAGGCAGAAGGTCGACAATGATGCACTTGGCCAAAAAGGGCGTATGCGTTTTTTCCTGAATATATTCAGGAAAAAACGCATACGCCCTTTTTGGCCAACCAAGCAAGCTTGCAAAGGAAATCTGCACTACAATGAAGTCTCACTTCCCCCCCGTCAAAAGGGCCATCTGAAAAAAGTGTAAAATCCAGAAAGGCAGGACAGGCCATGGAGAACTGGGAGCCTTGTTATGCTGATGGGCGGGATGTAAATTGCCAACAGCCACTCGGGAGAAGTGTATGGTGTTTCCTGAAACATCTAAAAAACAAAGCAACAGAGCCTAGGGCACTTCCACTTATGGTCCTATAGCTTAGGGAAATTAAAATCAAAAAGACACAGCCACCCCAAAGTTTGGGATGGCTCTGTTTACAAGAAACTCGTTTACGGTACAAGTTCAATATCGCATAAAGCGAAAAATGGATAAAGAAGTTGTGGTACTTACGTACAATGCAATATCACTCAGCAATGACATCTATGTCATCAGTCCCATAGCAGCATGATGAGTGGATTCAGGTATGATGATTCTAACTGAAATAAGTCACACAGAAAAAGAAACATCATAAGATATCACTAATACACGGAATGTAAACTTGGCTACACAGGAACTGAATTTCAAAACAGAACATGGTCCCAAATTTAGAAAACCAACTTATGCTTGCTTAAGGGGAAAGGTGAGTTGGGGTGCTGCATAAAACCAGAGATTGAAATGAGCACAGATAAAGTTCCTTAAGCCAAATATGTAATAGACAAGAGCTACTCCTTGCTCAACGAAATGGACTCAAAACCCCATATTAAACGCCTAATAATGTACCTGACTAGTAAGTATCTTAAAACCTATGGATTGCTATGTCTCTGAAAGTGAATCAATCGTGAGTACAAGGACAAAAACGCAGCAGTGATAGGATTGGAGAGTTTTGGTGAGCAAATGAAGACCCTTTGAAGTCATATTGCATGGTACCCATTCCACGGGTCTCAACTCTCCAGGTTTAAGGGATTCTTCCTTCAGCTAAAACATGCATGTGGAACCCAGAGTATGATCAACCGTGTGATCGGGAGACGTGTTGAAATATGTCTCAGTTCTCGTCCCCTGGTACTCGGGTGCAACATTCCAGATGCTTTACTAACACTCTCCCGACTTGGAGAGTCAGTGCCTTTAACCTCCTGTTTGGCCCAGTTTGCATATTCCGCGGAAGATGAACAGGAATAGGGAGAACCAATGAGAGACTAGCTGGAGGTGTCTGGACGGGAAAATTTAACTCTCATTTCCCACCAGGAAGAGGAATTAACCAAAGGCTCAGCGTGCCATGCCGGAACCAGATTAGGGCCTGAAGCAATCCTGCGTTGTTGCGGCCAGCTCACAAGAAAGCGAGTTGAAGAAAGGAGCTCAGGGGCACTGTAATTCACAAACCTGCAGAGTTATAAATGACAGCTATCATCCAAAAATATACTGAAGTAAGGCTGCCAAGAGGACTTGAAAGCCGGGCAGAATTGCAGGAAACCGATTTCAGGAGGTAGACTGGAATTGCATTTAAAGCATAGGAAAAGAGGCAGAAGGTCGACAATGATGCACTTGGCCAAAAAGGGCGTATGCGTTTTTTCCTGAATATATTCAGGAGAAAACGCATACGCCCTTTTTGGCCAACCAAGCAAGCTTGCAAAGGAAATCTGCACTACAATGAAGTCTCACTACCCCCCCGTCAAAAGGGCCATCTGAAAAAAGTGTAAAATCCAGAAAGGCAGGACAGGCCATGGAGAACTGGGAGCCTTGTTATGCTGATGGGCGGGATGTACATTGCCAACAGCCACTCGGGAGAAGTGTATGGTGTTTCCTGAAACATCTAAAAAACAAAGCAACAGAGCCTAGGGCACTTCCACTTATGGTCCTATAGCTTAGGGAAATTAAAATCAAAAAGACACAGCCACCCCAAAGTTTGGGATGGCTCTGTTTACAAGAAACTCGTTTACGGTGCAAGTTCAATATCGCATAAAGCGAAAAATGGATAAAGAAGTTGTGGTACTTACGTACAATGCAATATCACTCAGCAATGACATCTATGTCATCAGGCCCATAGCAGCATAATGAGTGGATTCAGGTATGATGATTCTAACTGAAATAAGTCACACAGAAAAAGAAACATCATAAGATATCACTAATACACGGAATGTAAACTTGGCTACACAGGAACTGAATTTCAAAACAGAACATGGTCCCAAATTTAGAAAACCAACTTATGCTTGCTTAAGGGGAAAGGTGAGTTGGGGTGCTGCATAAAACCAGAGATTGAAATGAGCACAGATAAAGTTCCTTAAGCCAAATATGTAATAGACAAGAGCTACTCCTTGCTCAACGAAATGGACTCAAAACCCCATATTAAACGCCTAATAATGTACCTGACTAGTAAGTATCTTAAAACCTATGGATTGCTATGTCTCTGAAAGTGAATCAATCGTGAGTACAGGGGCAAAAACGCAGCAGTGATAGGATTGGAGAGTTTTGGTGAGCAAATGAAGACCCTTTGAAGTCATATTGCATGGTACCCATTCCACGGGTCTCAACTCTCCAGGTTTAAGGGATTCTTCCTTCAGCAAAAACATGCATGTGGAACCCAGAGTATGATCAACCGTGTGATCGGGAGACGTGTTGAAATATGTCTCAGTTCTCGTCCCCTGGTACTCGGGTGCAACATTCCAGATGCTTTACTAACACTCTCCCGACTTGGAGAGTCAGTGCCTTTAACCTCCTGTTTGGCCCAGTTTGCAAATTCCGCGGAAGATGAACAGGAATAGGGAGAACCAATGAGAGACTAGCTGGAGGTGTCTGGACGGGAAAATTTAACTCTCATTTCCCACCAGGAAGAGCAATTAACCAAAGGCTCAGCGTGCCATGCCGGAACCAGATTAGGGCCTGAAGCAATCCTGCGGTGTTGCGGCCAGCTCACAAGAAAGCGAGTTGAAGAAAGGAGCTCAGGGGCACTGTAATTCACAAACCTGCAGAGTTATAAATGACAGCTATCATCCAAAAATATACTGAAGTAAGGCTGCCAAGAGGACTTGAAAGCCGGGCAGAATTGCAGGAAACCGATTTCAGGAGGTAGACTGGAATTGCATTTAAAGCATAGGAAAAGAGGCAGAAGGTCGACAATGATGCACTTGGCCAAAAAGGGCGTATGCGTTTTTTCCTGAATATATTCAGGAAAAAACGCATACGCCCTTTTTGGCCAACCAAGCAAGCTTGCAAAGGAAATCTGCACTACAATGAAGTCTCACTTCCCCCCCGTCAAAAGGGCCATCTGAAAAAAGTGTAAAATCCAGAAAGGCAGGACAGGCCATGGAGAACTGGGAGCCTTGTTATGCTGATGGGCGGGATGTAAATTGCCAACAGCCACTCGGGAGAAGTGTATGGTGTTTCCTGAAACATCTAAAAAACAAAGCAACAGAGCCTAGGGCACTTCCACTTATGGTCCTATAGCTTAGGGAAATTAAAATCAAAAAGACACAGCCACCCCAAAGTTTGGGATGGCTCTGTTTACAAGAAACTCGTTTACGGTACAAGTTCAATATCGCATAAAGCGAAAAATGGATAAAGAAGTTGTGGTACTTACGTACAATGCAATATCACTCAGCAATGACATCTATGTCATCAGTCCCATAGCAGCATGATGAGTGGATTCAGGTATGATGATTCTAACTGAAATAAGTCACACAGAAAAAGAAACATCATAAGATATCACTAATACACGGAATGTAAACTTGGCTACACAGGAACTGAATTTCAAAACAGAACATGGTCCCAAATTTAGAAAACCAACTTATGCTTGCTTAAGGGGAAAGGTGAGTTGGGGTGCTGCATAAAACCAGAGATTGAAATGAGCACAGATAAAGTTCCTTAAGCCAAATATGTAATAGACAAGAGCTACTCCTTGCTCAACGAATTGGACTCAAAACCCCATATTAAACGCCTAATAATGTACCTGACTAGTAAGTATCTTAAAACCTATGGATTGCTATGTCTCTGAAAGTGAATCAATCGTGAGTACAAGGACAAAAACGCAGCAGTGATAGGATTGGAGAGTTTTGGTGAGCAAATGAAGACCCTTTGAAGTCATATTGCATGGTACCCATTCCACGGGTCTCAACTCTCCAGGTTTAAGGGATTCTTCCTTCAGCTAAAACATGCATGTGGAACCCAGAGTATGATCAACCGTGTGATCGGGAGACGTGTTGAAATATGTCTCAGTTCTCGTCCCCTGGTACTCGGGTGCAACATTCCAGATGCTTTACTAACACTCTCCCGACTTGGAGAGTCAGTGCCTTTAACCTCCTGTTTGGCCCAGTTTGCATATTCCGCGGAAGATGAACAGGAATAGGGAGAACCAATGAGAGACTAGCTGGAGGTGTCTGGACGGGAAAATTTAACTCTCATTTCCCACCAGGAAGAGGAATTAACCAAAGGCTCAGCGTGCCATGCCGGAACCAGATTAGGGCCTGAAGCAATCCTGCGTTGTTGCGGCCAGCTCACAAGAAAGCGAGTTGAAGAAAGGAGCTCAGGGGCACTGTAATTCACAAACCTGCAGAGTTATAAATGACAGCTATCATCCAAAAATATACTGAAGTAAGGCTGCCAAGAGGACTTGAAAGCCGGGCAGAATTGCAGGAAACCGATTTCAGGAGGTAGACTGGAATTGCATTTAAAGCATAGGAAAAGAGGCAGAAGGTCGACAATGATGCACTTGGCCATAAAGGGCGTATGCGTTTTTTCCTAGGAAAAAACGCATACGCCCTTTTTGGCCAACCAAGCAAGCTTGCAAAGGAAATCTGCACTACAATGAAGTCTCACTTCCCCCCCGTCAAAAGGGCCATCTGAAAAAAGTGTAAAATCCAGAAAGGCAGGACAGGCCATGGAGAACTGGGAGCCTTGTTATGCTGATGGGCGGGATGTACATTGCCAACAGCCACTCGGGAGAAGTGTATGGTGTTTCCTGAAACATCTAAAAAACAAAGCAACAGAGCCTAGGGCACTTCCACTTATGGTCCTATAGCTTAGGGAAATTAAAATCAAAAAGACACAGCCACCCCAAAGTTTGGGATGGCTCTGTTTACAAGAAACTCGTTTACGGTGCAAGTTCAATATCGCATAAAGCGAAAAATGGATAAAGAAGTTGTGGTACATACGTACAATGCAATATCACTCAGCAATGACATCTATGTCATCAGGCCCATAGCAGCATAATGAGTGGATTCAGGTATGATGATTCTAACTGAAATAAGTCACACAGAAAAAGAAACATCATAATATATCACTAATACACGGAATGTAAACTTGGCTACACAGGAACTGAATTTCAAAACAGAACATGGTCCCAAATTTAGAAAACCAACTTATGCTTGCTTAAGGGGAAAGGTGAGTTGGGGTGCTGCATAAAACCAAAGATTGAAATGAGCACAGATAAAGTTCCTTAAGCCAAATATGTAATAGACAAGAGCTACTCCTTGCTCAACGAAATGGACTCAAAACCCCATATTAAACGCCTAATAATGTACCTGACTAGTAAGTATCTTAAAACCTATGGATTGCTATGTCTCTGAAAGTGAATCAATCGTGAGTACAGGGGCAAAAACGCAGCAGTGATAGGATTGGAGAGTTTTGGTGAGCAAATGAAGACCCTTTGAAGTCATATTGCATGGTACCCATTCCACGGGTCTCAACTCTCCAGGTTTAAGGGATTCTTCCTTCAGCTAAAACATGCATGTGGAACCCAGAGTATGATCAACCGTGTGATCGGGAGACGTGTTGAAATATGTCTCAGTTCTCGTCCCCTGGTACTCGGGTGCAACATTCCAGATGCTTTACTAACACTCTCCCGACTTGGAGAGTCAGTGCCTTTAACCTCCTGTTTGGCCCAGTTTGCAAATTCCGCGGAAGATGAACAGGAATAGGGAGGACCAATGAGAGACTAGCTGGAGGTGTCTGGACGGGAAAATTTCACTCTCATTTCCCACCAGGAAGAGCAATTAACCAAAGGCTCAGTGTGCCATGCCGGAACCAGATTAGGGCCTGAAGCAATCCTGCGGTGTTGCGGCCAGCTCACAAGAAAGCGAGTTGAAGAAAGGAGCTCAGGGGCACTGTAATTCACAAACCTGCAGAGTTATAAATGACAGCTATCGTCCAAAAATATACTGAAGTAAGGCTGCCAAGAGGACTTGAAAGCCGGGCAGAATTGCAGGAAACCGATTTCAGGAGGTAGACTGGAATTGCATTTAAAGCATAGGAAAAGAGGCAGAAGGTCGACAATGATGCACTTGGCCAAAAAGGGCGTATGCGTTTTTTCCTGAATATATTCAGGAAAAAACGCATACGCCCTTTTTGGCCAACCAAGCAAGCTTGCAAAGGAAATCTGCACTACAATGAAGTCTCACTTCCCCCCCGTCAAAAGGGCCATCTGAAAAAAGTGTAAAATCCAGAAAGGCAGGACAGGCCATGGAGAACTGGGAGCCTTGTTATGCTGATGGGCGGGATGTACATTGCCAACAGCCACTCGGGAGAAGTGTATGGTGTTTCCTGAAACATCTAAAAAACAAAGCAACAGAGCCTAGGGCACTTCCACTTATGGTCCTATAGCTTAGGGAAATTAAAATCAAAAAGACACAGCCACCCCAAAGTTTGGGATGGCTCTGTTTACAAGAAACTCGTTTACGGTACAAGTTCAATATCACAGAAAGCGAAAAATGGATAAAGAAGTTGTGGTACTTACGTACAATGCAATATCACTCAGCAATGACATCTATGTCATCAGGCCCATAGCAGCATAATGAGTGGATTCAGGTATGATGATTCTAACGGAAATAAGTCACACAGAAAAAGAAACATCATAAGATATCACTAATACACGGAATGTAAACTTGGCTACACAGGAACTGAATTTCAAAACAGAACATGGTCCCAAATTTAGAAAACCAACTTATGCTTGCTTAAGGGGAAAGGTGAGTTGGGGTGCTGCATAAAACCAGAGATTGAAATGAGCACAGATAAAGTTCCTTAAGCCAAATATGTAATAGACAAGAGCTACTCCTTGCTCAACGAAATGGACTCAAAACCCCATATTAAACGCCTAATAATGTACCTGACTAGTAAGTATCTTAAAACCTATGGATTGCTATGTCTCTGAAAGTGAATCAATCGTGAGTACAGGGGCAAAAACGCAGCAGTGATAGGATTGGAGAGTTTTGGTGAGCAAATGAAGACCCTTTGAAGTCATATTGCATGGTACCCATTCCACGGGTCTCAACTCTCCAGGTTTAAGGGATTCTTCCTTCAGCTAAAACATGCATGTGGAACCCAGAGTATGATCAACCGCGTGATCGGGAGACGTGTTGAAATATGTCTCAGTTCTCATCCCCTGGTACTCGGGTGCAACATTCCAGATGCTTTACTAACACTCTCCCGACTTGGAGAGTCAGTGCCTTTAACCTCCTGTTTGGCCCAGTTTGCAAATTCCGCGGAAGATGAACAGGAATAGGGAGAACCAATGAGAGACTAGCTGGAGGTGTCTGGACGGGAAAATTTAACTCTCATTTCCCACCAGGAAGAGGAATTAACCAAAGGCTCAGCGTGCCATGCCGGAACCAGATTAGGGCCTGAAGCAATCCTGCGGTGTTGCGGCCAGCTCACAAGAAAGCGAGTTGAAGAAAGGAGCTCAGGGGCACTGTAATTCACAAACCTGCAGAGTTATAAATGACAGCTATCATCCAAAAATATACTGAAGTAAGGCTGCCAAGAGGACTTGAAAGCCGGGCAGAATTGCAGGAAACCGATTTCAGGAGGTAGACTGGAATTGCATTTAAAGCATAGGAAAAGAGGCAGAAGGTCGACAATGATGCACTTGGCCAAAAAGGGCGTATGCGTTTTTTCCTGAATATATTCAGGAAAAAACGCATACGCCCTTTTTGGCCAACCAAGCAAGCTTGCAAAGGAAATCTGCACTACAATGAAGTCTCACTTCCCCCCCGTCAAAAGGGCCATCTGAAAAAAGTGTAAAATCCAGAAAGGCAGGACAGGCCATGGAGAACTGGGAGCCTTGTTATGCTGATGGGCGGGATGTACATTGCCAACAGCCACTCGGGAGAAGTGTATGGTGTTTCCTGAAACATCTAAAAAACAAAGCAACAGAGCCTAGGGCACTTCCACTTATGGTCCTATAGCTTAGGGAAATTAAAATCAAAAAGACACAGCCACCCCAAAGTTTGGGATGGCTCTGTTTACAAGAAACTCGTTTACGGTACAAGTTCAATATCGCATAAAGCGAAAAATGGATAAAGAAGTTGTGGTACTTACTTACAATGCAATATCACTCAGCAATGACATCTATGTCATCAGTCCCATAGCAGCATAATGAGTGGATTCAGGTATGATGATTCTAACTGAAATAAGTCACACAGAAAAAGAAACATCATAAGATATCACTAATACACGGAATGTAAACTTGGCTACACAGGAACTGAATTTCAAAACAGAACATGGTCCCAAATTTAGAAAACCAACTTATGCTTGCTTAAGGGGAAAGGTGAGTTGGGGTGCTGCATAAAACCAGAGATTGAAATGAGCACAGATAAAGTTCCTTAAGCCAAATATGTAATAGACAAGAGCTACTCCTTGCTCAACGAAATGGACTCAAAACCCCATATTAAACGCCTAATAATGTACCTGACTAGTAAGTATCTTAAAACCTATCGATTGCTATGTCTCTGAAAGTGAATCAATCGTGAGTACAGGGGCAAAAACGCAGCAGTGATAGGATTGGAGAGTTTTGGTGAGCAAATGAAGACCCTTTGAAGTCATATTGCATGGTACCCATTCCACGGGTCTCAACTCTCCAGGTTTAAGGGATTCTTCCTTCAGCTAAAACATGCATGTGGAACCCAGAGTATGATCAACCGCGTGATCGGGAGACGTGTTGAAATATGTCTCAGTTCTCATCCCCTGGTACTCGGGTGCAACATTCCAGATGCTTTACTAACACTCTCCCGACTTGGAGAGTCAGTGCCTTTAACCTCCTGTTTGGCCCAGTTTGCAAATTCCGCGGAAGATGAACAGGAATAGGGAGAACCAATGAGAGACTAGCTGGAGGTGTCTGGACGGGAAAATTTAACTCTCATTTCCCACCAGGAAGAGGAATTAACCAAAGGCTCAGCGTGCCATGCCGGAACCAGATTAGGGCCTGAAGCAATCCTGCGGTGTTGCGGTCAGCTCACAAGAAAGCGAGTTGAAGAAAGGAGCTCAGGGGCACTGTAATTCACAAACCTGCAGAGTTATAAATGACAGCTATCATCCAAAAATATACTGAAGTAAGGCTGCCAAGAGGACTTGAAAGCCGGGCAGAATTGCAGGAAACCAATTTCAGGAGGTAGACTGGAATTGCATTTAAAGCATAGGAAAAGAGGCAGAAGGTCGACAATGATGCACTTGGCCAAAAAGGGCGTATGCGTTTTTTCCTGAATATATTCAGGAAAAAACGCATACGCCCTTTTTGGCCAACCAAGCAAGCTTGCAAAGGAAATCTGCACTACAATGAAGTCTCACTTCCCCCCCGTCAAAAGGGCCATCTGAAAAAAGTGTAAAATCCAGAAAGGCAGGACAGGCCATGGAGAACTGGGAGCCTTGTTATGCTGATGGGCGGGATGTACATTGCCAACAGCTCTCGGGAGAAGTGTATGGTGTTTCCTGAAACATCTAAAAAACAAAGCAACAGAGCCTAGGGCACTTCCACTTATGGTCCTATAGCTTAGGGAAATTAAAATCAAAAAGACACAGCCACCCCAAAGTTTGGGATGGCTCTGTTTACAAGAAACTCGTTTACGGTACAAGTTCAATATCGCATAAAGCGAAAAATGGATAAAGAAGTTGTGGTACTTACGTACAATGCAATATCACTCAGCAATGACATCTATGTCATCAGTCCCATAGCAGCATAATGAGTGGATTCAGGTATGATGATTCTAACTGAAATAAGTCACACAGAAAAAGAAACATCATAAGATATCACTAATACACGGAATGTAAACTTGGCTACACAGGAACTGAATTTCAAAACAGAACATGGTCCCGAATTTAGAAAACCAACTTATGCTTGCTTAAGGGGAAAGGTGAGTTGGGGTGCTGCATAAAACCAGAGATTGAAATGAGCACAGATAAAGTTCCTTAAGCCAAATATGTAATAGACAAGAGCTACTCCTTGCTCAACGAAATGGACTCAAAACCCCATATTAAACGCCTAATAATGTACCTGACTAGTAAGTATCTTAAAACCTATGGATTGCTATGTCTCTGAAAGTGAATCAATCGTGAGTACAGGGGCAAAAACGCAGCAGTGATAGGATTGGAGAGTTTTGGTGAGCAAATGAAGACCCTTTGAAGTCATATTGCATGGTACCCATTCCACGGGTCTCAACTCTCCAGGTTTAAGGGATTCTTCCTTCAGCTAAAACATGCATGTGGAACCTAGAGTATGATCAACCGTGTGATCGGGAGACGTGTTGAAATATGTCTCAGTTCTCGTCCCCTGGTACTCGGGTGCAACATTCCAGATGCTTTACTAACACTCTCCCGACTTGGAGAGTCAGTGCCTTTAACCTCCTGTTTGGCCCAGTTTGCAAATTCCGCGGAAGATGAACAGGAATAGGGAGAACCAATGAGAGACTAGCTGGAGGTGTCTGGACGGGAAAATTTAACTCTCATTTCCCACCAGGAAGAGGAATTAACCAAAGGCTCAGCGTGCCATGCCGGAACCAGATTAGGGCCTGAAGCAATCCTGCGGTGTTGCGGCCAGCTCACAAGAAAGCGAGTTGAAGAAAGGAGCTCAGGGGCACTGTAATTCACAAACCTGCAGAGTTATAAATGACAGCTATCATCCAAAAATATACTGAAGTAAGGCTGCCAAGAGGACTTGAAAGCCGGGCAGAATTGCAGGAAACCGATTTCAGGAGGTAGACTGGAATTGCATTTAAAGCATAGGAAAAGAGGCAGAAGGTCGACAATGATGCACTTGGCCAAAAAGGGCGTATGCGTTTTTTCCTGAATATATTCAGGAAAAAACGCATACGCCCTTTTTGGCCAACCAAGCAAGCTTGCAAAGGAAATCTGCACTACAATGAAGTCTCACTTCCCCCCCGTCAAAAGGGCCATCTGAAAAAAGTGTAAAATCCAGAAAGGCAGGACAGGCCATGGAGAACTGGGAGCCTTGTTATGCTGATGGGCGGGATGTAAATTGCCAACAGCCACTCCGGAGAAGTGTATGGTGTTTCCTGAAACATCTAAAAAACAAAGCAACAGAGCCTAGGGCACTTCCACTTATGGTCCTATAGCTTAGGGAAATTAAAATCAAAAAGACACAGCCACCCCAAAGTTTGGGATGGCTCTGTTTACAAGAAACTCGTTTACGGTACAAGTTCAATATCGCATAAAGCGAAAAATGGATAAAGAAGTTGTGGTACTTACGTACAATGCAATATCACTCAGCAATGACATCTATGTCATCAGGCCCATAGCAGCATAATGAGTGGATTCAGGTATGATGATTCTAACTGAAATAAGTCACACAGAAAAAGAAACATCATAAGATATCACTAATACACGGAATGTAAACTTGGCTACACAGGAACTGAATTTCAAAACAGAACATGGTCCCGAATTTAGAAAACCAACTTATGCTTGCTTAAGGGGAAAGGTGAGTTGGGGTGCTGCATAAAACCAGAGATTGAAATGAGCACAGATAAAGTTCCTTAAGCCAAATATGTAATAGACAAGAGCTACTCCTTGCTCAACGAAATGGACTCAAAACCCCATATTAAACGCCTAATAATGTACCTGACTAGTAAGTATCTTAAAACCTATGGATTGCTATGTCTCTGAAAGTGAATCAATCGTGAGTACAGGGGCAAAAACGCAGCAGTGATAGGATTGGAGAGTTTTGGTGAGCAAATGAAGACCCTTTGAAGTCATATTGCATGGTACCCATTCCACGGGTCTCAACTCTCCAGGTTTAAGGGATTCTTCCTTCAGCTAAAACATGCATGTGGAACCCAGAGTATGATCAACCATGTGATCGGGAGACGTGTTGAAATATGTCTCAGTTCTCGTCCCCTGGTACTCGGGTGCAACATTCCAGATGCTTTACTAACACTCTCCCGACTTGGAGAGTCAGTGCCTTTAACCTCCTGTTTGGCCCAGTTTGCAAATTCCGCGGAAGATGAACAGGAATAGGGAGAACCAATGAGAGACTAGCTGGAGGTGTCTGGACGGGAAAATTTAACTCTCATTTCCCACCAGGAAGAGGAATTAACCAAAGGCTCAGCGTGCCATGCCGGAACCAGATTAGGGCCTGAAGCAATCCTGCGGTGTTGCGGCCAGCTCACAAGAAAGCGAGTTGAAGAAAGGAGCTCAGGGGCACTGTAATTCACAAACCTGCAGAGTTATAAATGACAGCTATCATCCAAAAATATACTGAAGTAAGGCTGCCAAGAGGACTTGAAAGCCGGGTAGAATTGCAGGAAACCGATTTCAGGAGGTAGACTGGAATTGCATTTAAAGCATAGGAAAAGAGGCAGAAGGTCGACAATGATGCACTTGGCCAAAAAGGGCGTATGCGTTTTTTCCTGAATATATTCAGGAAAAAACGCATACGCCCTTTTTGGCCAACCAAGCAAGCTTGCAAAGGAAATCTGCACTACAATGAAGTCTCACTTCCCCCCCGTCAAAAGGGCCATCTGAAAAAAGTGTAAAATCCAGAAAGGCAGGACAGGCCATGGAGAACTGGGAGCCTTGTTATGCTGATGGGCGGGATGTACATTGCCAACAGCCACTCGGGAGAAGTGTATGGTGTTTCCTGAAACATCTAAAAAACAAAGCAACAGAGCCTAGGGCACTTCCACTTATGGTCCTATAGCTTAGGGAAATTAAAATCAAAAAGACACAGCCACCCCAAAGTTTGGGATGGCTCTGTTTACAAGAAACTCGTTTACGGTACAAGTTCAATATCGCATAAAGCGAAAAATGGATAAAGAAGTTGTGGTACTTACGTACAATGCAATATCACTCAGCAATGACATCTATGTCATCAGGCCCATAGCAGCATGATGAGTGGATTCAGGTATGATGATTCTAACTGAAATAAGTCACACAGAAAAAGAAACATCATAAGATATCACTAATACACGGAATGTAAACTTGGCTACACAGGAACTGAATTTCAAAACAGAACATGGTCCCAAATTTAGAAAACCAACTTATGCTTGCTTAAGGGGAAAGGTGAGTTGGGGTGCTGCATAAAACCAGAGATTGAAATGAGCACAGATAAAGTTCCTTAAGCCAAATATGTAATAGACAAGAGCTACTCCTTGCTCAACGAAATGGACTCAAAACCACATATTAAACGCCTAACAATGTACCTGACTAGTAAGTATCTTAAAACCTATGGATTGCTATGTCTCTGAAAGTGAATCAATCGTGAGTACAGGGGCAAAAACGCAGCAGTGATAGGATTGGAGAGTTTTGGTGAGCAAATGAAGACCCTTTGAAGTCATATTGCATGGTACCCATTCCACGGGTCTCAACTCTCCAGGTTTAAGGGATTCTTCCTTCAGCTAAAACATGCATGTGGAACCCAGAGTATGATCAACCGTGTGATCGGGAGACGTGTTGAAATATGTCTCAGTTCTCGTCCCCTGGTACTCGGGTGCAACATTCCAGATGCTTTACTAACACTCTCCCGACTTGGAGAGTCAGTGCCTTTAACCTCCTGTTTGGCCCAGTTTGCAAATTCCGCGGAAGATGAACAGGAATAGGGAGAACCAATGAGAGACTAGCTGGAGGTGTCTGGACGGGAAAATTTAACTCTCATTTCCCACCAGGAAGAGGAATTAACCAAAGGCTCAGCGTGCCATGCCGGAACCAGATTAGGGCCTGAAGCAATCCTGCGGTGTTGCGGCCAGCTCACAAGAAAGCGAGTTGAAGAAAGGAGCTCAGGGGCACTGTAATTCACAAACCTGCAGAGTTATAAATGACAGCTATCATCCAAAAATATACTGAAGTAAGGCTGCCAAGAGGACTTCAAGGCCGGGCAGAATTGCAGGAAACCGATTTCAGGAGGTAGACTGGAATTGCATTTAAAGCATAGGAAAAGAGGCAGAACGTCCACAATGATGCACTTGGCCAAAAAGGGCGTATGCGTTTTTTCCTGAATATATTCAGGAAAAAACGCATACGCCCTTTTTGGCCAACCAAGCAAGCTTGCAAAGGAAATCTGCACTACAATGAAGTCTCACTTCCCCCCCGTCAAAAGGGCCATCTGAAAAAAGTGTAAAATCCAGAAAGGCAGGACAGGCCATGGAGAACTGGGAGCCTTGTTATGCTGATGGGCGGGATGTACATTGCCAACAGCCACTCGGGAGAAGTGTATGGTGATTCCTGAAACATCTAAAAAACAAAGCAACAGAGCCTAGGGCACTTCCACTTATGGTCCTATAGTTTAGGGAAATTGAAATCAAAAAGACACAGCCACCCCAAAGTTTGGGATGGCTCTGTTTACAAGAAACTCGTTTACGGTACAAGTTCAATATCGCATAAAGCGAAAAATGGATAAAGAAGTTGTGGTACTTACGTATAATGCAATATCACTCAGCAATGACATCTATGTCATCAGGCCCATAGCAGCATAATGAGTGGATTCAGGTATGATGATTCTAACTGAAATAAGTCACACAGAAAAAGAAACATCATAAGATATCACTAATACACGGAATGTAAACTTGGCTACACAGGAACTGAATTTCAAAACAGAACATGGTCCCAAATTTAGTAAATCAACTTATGCTTGCTTAAGGGGAAAGGTGAGTTGGGGTGCTGCATAAAACCAGAGATTGAAATGAGCACAGATAAAGTTCCTTAAGCCAAATATGTAATAGACAAGAGCTACTCCTTGCTCAACGAAATGGACTCAAAACCCCATATTAAACGCCTAATAATGTACCTGACTAGTAAGTATCTTAAAACCTATGGATTGCTATGTCTCTGAAAGTGAATCAATCGTGAGTACAGGGGCAAAAACGCAGCAGTGATAGGATTGGAGAGTTTTGGTGAGCAAATGAAGACACTTTGAAGTCATATTGCATGGTACCCATTCCACGGGTCTCAACTCTCCAGGTTTAAGGGATTCTTCCTTCAGCTAAAACATGCATGTGGAACCCAGAGTATGATCAACCGTGTGATCGGGAGACGTGTTGAAATATGTCTCAGTTCTCGTCCCCTGGTACTCGGGTGCAACATTCCAGATGCTTTACTAACACTCTCCCGACTTGGAGAGTCAGTGCCTTTAACCTCCTGTTTGGCCCAGTTTGCAAATTCCGCGGAAGATGAACAGGAATAGGGAGAACCAATGAGAGACTAGCTGGAGGTGTCTGGACGGGAAAATTTAACTCTCATTTCCCACCAGGAAGAGGAATTAACCAAAGGCTCAGCGTGCCATGCCGGAACCAGATTAGGGCCTGAAGCAATCCTGCGGTGTTGCGGCCAGCTCACAAGAAAGCGAGTTGAAGAAAGGAGCTCAGGGGCACTGTAATTCACAAACCTGCAGAGTT
Source organism: Orcinus orca (assembly GCF_937001465.1). Taxonomy (NCBI): domain Eukaryota; kingdom Metazoa; phylum Chordata; class Mammalia; order Artiodactyla; family Delphinidae; genus Orcinus; species Orcinus orca. The sequence goes on from NW_026043780.1 coordinate 47,008, forward strand.
ATGAATGACAGCTATCATCCAAAAATATACTGAAGTAAGGCTGCCAAGAGGACTTGAAAGCCGGGCAGAATTGCAGGAAACCGATTTCAGGAGGTAGACTGGAATTGCATTTAAAGCATAGGAAAAGAGGCAGAACGTCCACAATGATGCACTTGGCCAAAAAGGGCGTATGCGTTTTTTCCTGAATATATTCAGGAAAAAACGCATACGCCCTTTTTGGCCAACCAAGCAAGCTTGCAAAGGAAATCTGCACTACAATGAAGTCTCACTTCCCCCCCGTCAAAAGGGCCATCTGAAAAAAGTGTAAAATCCAGAAAGGCAGGACAGGCCATGGAGAACTGGGAGCCTTGTTATGCTGATGGGCGGGATGTAAATTGCCAACAGCCACTTGGGAGAAGTGTATGGTGTTTCCTGAAACATCTAAAAAACAAAGCAACAGAGCCTAGGGCACTTCCACTTATGGTCCTATAGCTTAGGGAAATTAAAATCAAAAAGACACAGCCACCCCAAAGTTTGGGATGGCTCTGTTTACAAGAAACTCGTTTACGGTACAAGTTCAATATCGCATAAAGCGAAAAATGGATAAAGAAGTTGTGGTACTTACGTACAATGCAATATCACTCAGCAATGACATCTATGTCATCAGGCCCATAGCAGCATAATGAGTGGATTCAGGTATGATGATTCTAACGGAAATAAGTCACACAGAACAAGAAACATCATAAGATATCACTAATACACGGAATGTAAACTTGGCTACACAGGAACTGAATTTCAAAACAGAACATGGTCCCAAATTTAGAAAATCAACTTATGCTTGCTTAAGGGGAAAGGTGAGTTGGGGTGCTGCATAAAACCAGAGATTGAAATGAGCACAGATAAAGTTCCTTAAGCCAAATATGTAATAGACAAGAGCTACTCCTTGCTCAACGAAATGGACTCAAAACCCCATATTAAACGCCTAATAATGTACCTGACTTGTAAGTATCTTAAAACCTATGGATTGCTATGTCTCTGAAAGTGAATCAATCGTGAGTACAGGGGCAAAAACGCAGCAATGATAGGATTGGAGAGTTTTGGTGAGCAAATGAAGACCCTTTGAAGTCATATTGCATGGTACCCATTCCACGGGTCTCAACTCTCCAGGTTTAAGGGATTCTTCCTTCAGCTAAAACATGCATGTGGAACCCAGAGTATGATCAACCATGTGATCGGGAGACGTGTTGAAATATGTCTCAGTTCTCGTCCCCTGGTACTCGGGTGCAACATTCCAGATGCTTTACTAACACTCTCCCGACTTGGAGAGTCAGTGCCTTTAACCTCCTGTTTGGCCCAGTTTGCAAATTCCGCGGAAGATGAACAGGAATAGGGAGAAACAATGAGAGACTAGCTGGAGGTGTCTGGACGGGAAAATTTAACTCTCATTTCCCACCAGGAAGAGGAATTAACCAAAGGCTCAGCGTGCCATGCCGGAAGCAGATTAGGGCCTGAAGCAATCCTGCGGTGTTGCGGCCAGCTCACAACAAAGCGAGTTGAAGAAAGGAGCTCAGGGGCACTGTAATTCACAAACCTGCAGAGTTATAAATGACAGCTATCATCCAAAAATATACTGAAGTAAGGCTGCCAAGAGGACTTGAAAGCCGGGCAGAATTGCAGGAAACCGATTTCAGGAGGTAGACTGGAATTGCATTTAAAGCATAGGAAAAGAGGCAGAACGTCCACAATGATGCACTTGGCCAAAAAGGGCGTATGCGTTTTTTCCTGAATATATTCAGGAAAAAACGCATACGCCCTTTTTGGCCAACCAAGCAAGCTTGCAAAGGAAATCTGCACTACAATGAAGTCTCACTTCCCCCCCGTCAAAAGGGCCATCTGAAAAAAGTGTAAAATCCAGAAAGGCAGGACAGGCCATGGAGAACTGGGAGCCTTGTTATGCTGATGGGCGGGATGTAAATTGCCAACAGCCACTCGGGAGAAGTGTATGGTGTTTCCTGAAACATGTAAAAAAAAAAGCAACAGAGCCTAGGGCACTTCCACTTATAGTCCTATAGCTTAGGGAAATTAAAATCAAAAAGACATAGCCACCCCAACGTTTGGGATGGCTCTGTTTACAAGAACCTCGTTTACGGTACAAGTTCAATATCGCAGAAAGTGAAAAATGGATAAAGAAGTTGTGGTACTTACGTACAATGCAATATCACTCAGCAATGACATCTATGTCATCAGGCCCGTAGCAGCATAATGAGTGGATTCAGGTATGATGATTCTAACTGAAATAAGCCACACAGAAAAAGAAACATCATAAGATATCACTAATACACGGAATGTAAACTTGGCTACACAGGAACTGGATTACAAAACAGAACAGGGTCTCAAATTTAGAAAACCAACTTATGCTTGCTTAAGGGGAAAGGTGAGTTGGGGTGCTGCATAAAACCAGAGATTGAAATGAGCACAGATAAAGTTCCTTAAGCCAAATATGTAATAGACAAGAGCTACTCCTTGCTCAACGAAATGGACTCAACATCCCATATTAAACGCCAAAAATGTACCTGACTAGTAAGTATCTTAAAACCCATGGCTTGCTATGTCTCCAAAAGAGAATCAAGCGTGTCTACAGGGGCATAAACACAGCAGTGATAGGATTGGAGAGGTTCGGTGAGCAAATGAAGACCCTTTGAAGTCATATTGCATGGTACCCATTCCACGGGTCTCAACTCTCCTGGTTTAAGGGATTCTTCCTTCAGCTAAAACATGCATGTGGAACCCAGAGTATGATCAACCATGTGATCGGGAGACGTGTTCAAATATGTCTCAGTTCTCGTCCCCTGGTACTCGGGTGCAACATTCCAGACGCTTTACTAACACTCTCCCGACTTGGAGAGTCAGTGCCTTTAACCTCCTGATTGGCCCAGTTTGCAATTTCTGCGGAAGATGAACAGGAATAGGGAGGACCAATGAGAGACTAGCTGGAAGTGTCTGGACGGGCAAATTTAACTCTCATTTCCCACCAGGAAGAGAAATTAACAAAAGGCTCAGCGTGCCGTGCCGGAAACAGTTTAGGGCCTGAAGCAATCCTGCGGTGTTGCGGCCAGCTCACAAGAAAGCGAGTTGAAGAAAGGAGCTCAGGGGCACTGTAATCACATACCTGCAGAGTTATAAATGACAGCTATCATCCAAAAATATACTGAAGTAAGGCTGCCAAGAGGACTTCAAAGCGGGGCAGAATTGCAAGAATCCGATTTCAGGATGTAGACTGGAATTGCATTTAAAGCATAGGAAAAGAGGCAGAACGTCGACAATGATGCACTTGGCCAAAAAGGGCGTATGCGTTTTTTCCTGAATATATTCAGGAAAAAAACACGTACGTCCTTTTTGGCCAACCAAGCAAGCTTGGAAAGGAAATCTGCACTACAATGAAGTCTCACTTCCCCCCCATCAAAAGGGCCATCTGAAAAAAGTGTAAAATCCAGAAAGGCAGGACAGGCCATGGAGAACTGGGAGCCTTGTTATGCTGATGGGCGGGATGTAAATTGCCAACAGCCACTCGGGAGAAGTGTATGTTGTTTCATGAAACATCTAAAAAACAAACCAACAGAGCCTAGGGCACTTCCACTTATGGTTCTATAGCTTAGGGAAATTAAAATCAAAAAGACACAGCCACCCCAAAATTTGGGACGGCTCTGTTTACAAGAAACTCTTTTACGGGACAAGTTCAATATCGCAGAAAGTGAAAAATGGATAAAGAAGGTGTGGTACTTACGTACAATGCAATATCACTCAGCAATGAAATCTATGTCATCAGACCCATAGCAGCATAATGAGTGGATTCAGGTATGATGATTCTAACTGAAATAAGTCACACAGAAAAAGAAACATCATAAGATATCACTAATACATGGAATGTAAACTTGGCTACACAGGAACTGGATTACAAAACACAACAGGTTCTCAAATGTAGAAAACCAAGTTATGCTTGCTTAAGGGGAAAGGTGAGTTGGGGTGCTGCATAAAACCAGAGATTGAAATGAGCACAGATAAAGTTCCTTAAGCCAAATATGTAATACACAAGAGCTACTCCTTGCTCAACGAAATGGACTCAAAACCCCATATTAAACGCCTAAGAATGTACCTGACTAGTAAGTATCTTAAAACCTATGGATTGTTATGTCTCCGAAAGAGAATCAAGCGTGTGTACAGGGTCATAAACGCAGCAGTGATAGGATTGGAGAGGTTCGGTGAGCAAATGAAGACCCTTTGAAATCATATTGCATGGTACCCATTCCACGGGTCTCAACTCTCCAGGTTTAAGGGATTCTTCCTTCAGCTAAAACATGCATGTGGAACCCAGAGTATGATCAACCGTGTGATCGGGAGACGTGTTCCAATATGTCTCAGTTCTTGTCCCCTGGTACTCGGGTGCAACATTCCAGAGGCTTTACTAACTCTCTCCCAACTTGGAGAGTCAGTGCCTTTAACCTCCTGTTTGGCCCAGTTTGCAATTTCTGCGGAAGATGAACAGGAATAGGGAGAACTAATGAGAGACTAGCTGCAGTTGTCTGGACGGGCAAATTTAACTCTCATTTCCCACCAGGGAGAGGAATTAACCAAAATCTCCGTGTGCCGTGTCGGAACCAGATTAGGGCCTGAAGCAATCCTGCGGTGTTGCGGCTAGCTCACAAGAAAGCGAGTTGAAGAAAGGAGCTCAGGGGCACTGTAATTCACAAACCTGCAGAGTTATAAATGACAGCTATCATCCAAAAATATACTGAAGTAAGCATGCCAAGAGGACTTGAAAGCGGGGCAGAATTGCAGGAAACCGATTTCAGGAGGTAGACTGGAATTGCATTTAAAGCATAGGAAAAGAGGCAGAACATCAACAATGATGCACTTGTCCAAAAAGGGCGTATGCGTTTTTTCCTGAATATATTCAGGGAAAAACGCATACGCCCTTTTTGGCCAACCAAGCAAGCTTGCAAAGGAAATCTGCACTACAATGAAGTCTCACTTCCCCGCGGTCAAAAGGGCCATCTGAAAAAAGTGTAAAATCCAGAAAGGCAGGACAGGCCATGGAGAACTGGGAGACTTGTTATGCTGATTGGCGGGATGTAAATTGCCAACAGCCACTGGGGAGAAGTGTATGGTGCTTCCTGAAACATCTAAAAAACAAAGCAACAGAGCCTAGGGCACTTCCACTTATGGTCCTATAGCTTAGGGAAATTAAAATCAAAAAGACACAGCCACCCCAATATTTGGGACGGCTCTGTTTACAAGAACCTCATTTACGGTACAAGTTCAATATCGCAGAAAGTGAAAAATTGATAAAGAATTTGTGGTATTTACGTACAATGCAATATCACTCAGCAATGAAATCTATGTCATCAGGACTGTAGCAGCATAATGAGTGAATTCAGGTATGATGATTCTAACTGAAATAAGGCACACAGAAAAAGAAACATCATAAGATATCACTAATACACGGAATGTAAACTTGGCTACACAGGAACTGGATTACAAAACAGAACAGGATCTCAAATTTAGAAAGCCAACTTATGCTTGCTTAAGGGGAAAGGTGAATTGGGGTGCTGCATAAAACCAGAGATTGAAATAAGCACATATAAAGTTCCTTAAGCCAAATATGTAATACAAAAGAGCTACTCCTTGCTCAACGAAATGGACTCAACACCCCATATTAAACACCTAAGAATGTAGCTGACTAGTAAGTATCTTAAAACCTATGGATTGCTACGTCTCCAAAAGAGAATCAACCGTGTGTACAGGGGCATAAATGCAGCAATGATAGGATTGGAGAGGTTTGGTGAGCAAATGAAGACCCTTTGAAATCATATTGCATGGTACCCATTCCACGGGTTTCAACTCTCCAGGTTTAAGGGATTCTTCCTTCAGCTAAAGCATGCATGTGGAACCCAGAGTATGATCAAACGTGTGATCGGGAGACGTGTTCCAATATGTCTCAGTTCTCGTCCCCTGGTACTCGGGTGCAACATTCCAGACGCTTTATTAACACTCTCCCGACTTGGAGAGTCAGTGCCTTTAAACTCCTGTTTGGACCAGTTTGCAATTTCTGCGGAAGATGAACAAGAATAGGGAGAACCAATGAGAGACTAGCTGGAGGTGTCTGGACGGGCAAATTTAACTCTCATTTCCCACCAGGAAGAGGAATTAACCAAAGGCTCAGCGTGCCGTGCCAGAACCAGATTAGGGCCTAAAGCAATCCTGCATTGTTACGGCCAGCTCACAAGAAAGCAAGTTGAAGAAAGGAGCTCAGGGGCACTGTAATTCACAAACCTGCAGAGCTATAAATGACAGCTATCGTCCAAAAATATACTGAAGTAAGGCTGCCAAGCGGACTTGAAAGCGGGGCAGAATTGCAGGAAACCGATTTCAGGAGGTAGACTGGAATTGCATTTAAAGCATAGGAAAAGAGGCAGAACGTCCACAATGATGCATTTGGCCAAAAAGGGCGTATGTGTTTCTTCCTGAATATATTCAGGAAAAAATGCATACGCCCTTTTTGGCCAACCAAGCAAGCTTGCAAAGGAAATCTGCACTGCAATGAAGTCTCACTTCCCCCAGGTCAAAAGGGCCATCTGAAAAAAGTGTAAAATCCAGAAAGGCAGGACAGGCCATGGAGAACTGGGAGCCTTGTTATGCTGATGGGCGGGATGTAAATTGCCAACAGCCACTGGGGGAAGTGTATGGTGCTTCCTGAAACATCTAAAAAACAGAGGAACAGAGCCTAGGGCACTTCCACTTATGGTCCTATAGCTTAGGGAAATTAAAATCAAAAAGGCACAGCCACGCCAAAGTTTGGGACGGCTCTGTTTACAAGACCCTCGTTTTCGGTACAAGTTCAATATCGCAGAAAGTGAAAAATGGATAAAGAAGTTTTGGTACTTACGTACAATGCAATATCACTCAGCAATGAAATCTATGTCATCATTCCCGTAGCAGCATAATGAGTGGATTCAGGTATGATGATTCTAACTGAGATAAGTCACACAGAAAAAGAAACATTATAAGATATCACTAATACACGGAATGTAAACTTGCTACACAGGAACTGAATTACAAAACAAAACATGGTCCCAAATTTAGAAAACCAACTTATGCTTGCTTAAGGGGAAAGGTGAATTGGGGTGCTGCATAAAACCAGAGATTGAAATGAGCACAGATAAAGTTCCTTAAGCCAAATATGTAATACACAAGAGCTACTCCTTGCTCAACGAAATGGACTCAAAACCCCATATTAAACGCCTAAGAATGTACCTGACTAGTAAGTATCTTAAAACCGATGGATTGTTATGTCTCCGAAAGAGAATCAGGCATGTGTACAGGGGCATAAATGCAGCAGTGATAGGACTGGAGAGGTTCGGTGAGCAAATGAAGACCCTTTGAAGTCATATTGCATGGTACCCATTCCACGGGTCTCAATTCTCCAGGTTTAAGGGATTCTTCCTTCAGCTAAAACATGCTTGTGGAACCCAGAGTATGATCAACTGTGTGATCGGGAGACGTGTTCCAATATGTCTCAGTTCTCGTCCCCTGGTACTCGGGTGCAACATTCCAGACGCTTTATTAACACTCTCCCGACTTGGAGAGTCAGTGCCTTTAAACTCCTGTTTGGACCAGTTTGCAATTTCTGCGGAAGATGAACAAGAATAGGGAGAAGCAATGAGAGACTAGCTGGAGGTGTCTGGACGGGCAAATTTAACTCTCATTTCCCACCAGGAAGAGGAATTAACCAAAGGCTCAGCGTGCCGTGCCAGAACCAGATTAGGGCCTGAAGCAATCCTGCAGTGTTGCGGCCAGCTCACAAGAAAGCAGGTTGAAGAAAGGAGCTCAGGGGCACTGTAATTCACAAACCTGCAGAGTTATAAATGACAGCTATCGTCCAAAAGTATACTGAAGTAAGCCTGCCAAGAGGACTTGAAAGCGGGGCAGAATTGCAGGAAACCGATTTCAGGAGGTAGACTGGAATTGCATTTAAAGCATAGGAAAAGAGGCAGAACGTCCACAATGATGCACTTGGCCAAAAAGGGCGTATGCGTTTTTTCCTGAATATATTCAGGAAAAAACGCATACGCCCTTTTTGGCCAACCAAGCAAGCTTGCAAAGGAAATCTGCACTACAATGAAGTCTCACTTCCCCCTGGTCAAAAGGGCCATCTGAAAAAAGTGTAAAATCCAGAAAGGCAGGACAGGCCATGGAGAACTGGGAACCTTGTTATGCTGATGGGCGGGATGTAAACTGCCAACAGCCACTAGGGAGAGGTGTATGGTGTTTCCTGAAACATCTAAAAAACAAAGCAACAGAGCCTAGGGCACTTCCACTTATGGTCCTATAGCTTAGGGAAATTAAAATCAAATAGACACAGCCACCCCAAAGTTTGGGATGGCTCTGTTTACAAGAACCTCGTTTACGGTACAAGTTCAATATCACAGAAAGTGAAAAATGGACAAAGCAGTTGTGGTACTTACGTACAATGCAATATCACTCAGCAATGAAATCTATGTCATCAGGCCCGTAGCAGCATAATGAGTGGATTCAGGTATGATGATTCTAACTGAAATAAGTCACACAGAAAAAGAAACATCATAAGATATCACTAATACACTGAATGTAAACTTGGCTACACAGGAACTCAATTACAAAACAGAACAGGGTCTCAAATTTAGAAAACCAACTTATGCTTGCTTAAGAGGAAAGGTGAGTTGGGGTGCTGCATAAAACCAGAGATTGACATGAGCACAGATAAAGTTCCTTAAGCCAAACATGTAATAGACAAGAGCTACTCCTTGCTCAAGGAAATGGACTCAACACCCCCTATTAAATGCCTAAGAATGTACCTAACTAGTAAGTATCTTAAAACCTATGGATTGCTATGTCTCCGAAAGAGAATCAAGCATGTGTACAGGGGCATAAACGCAGCAGTCATAGGATTGGAGACATTCGGTGAGCCAATGAAGACC